>NC_091187.1:41725669-41940669 GCF_040958095.1 Procambarus clarkii | reverse complement strand
TTAAAATATAATTTGAAACAAAATAAGAGGCATGCCACTAAATGAATGAATAACGTCTCCGACAGGAGACGATCACCTTCAATGTCATGCGTGCATGGAAAAACCATATATCACGGGGAGGGCATGCCTGGCTTGAACAAGTCAAGCCCCCGGAGAGGCAAGGAACATGCATGCATGTGTCCTTCCAGCCGTAGCTTATCTCACGGGTTTGGTCAATCCACCCAACATCCCTAAAATCAGCCACTGGGGAAGTGGTACCCCAAGATGACGTCCAGTAACCTTAGCCGGAATCCACTCACCCTAGTCGCTTCTGGGTGTCGGGGCACAAGGGAAGTCCACCCATGCCCATGTCCAGGGGTGATCATTATCATCCCTTTCCCGTGCTCTTGGACCACATACGATAAATCGAGTACGTCCAGGTTAGGACTTTGACGGAGCAGATCTCCAAATCTCCGTTAGTCAAGCCCAACCTCTTAAGAACACAGGCACTCTCATTGCTGAACCCGCCTCTCTAATTCAAGGCAATTGAGGAGGCAGAGACTGCATTAGCACCGGTGTAATCCCTGACCCACTGAAGGAACTCGGGGGTGCCGGACAGGTCACATTTGCCCTGGTGTGGCTGGGAGATTGGAAAGCCGTCAGACGAGACCTGGGTGTCTAGAATTACGGCCTTGCTGCTTTTGCAAACAATGATGTCTGGCTTGCAAAAGGTCCCACCATCGGGTATCCGCACCTCCCTCACCACCTCATACCCTCGTTGTCTCAGATGACCAGCTACGAACCGGGTGATATCGTCATGATGTACCACCTGTGCTCCATGCGTCCTTGGGCATGGTTGTAAGATGTGCCCAAGGGTGCCAGGTTTCTTGCATGTATCACACATGCCGCTGGCACCTGGGCGACCCCTAGCGGCCCTGGACGCCGTGGCCAAAGCGTTCGCTCACGCCGACCAAGTGGGAGCTAACTCACCACCGCTCAGTAGGTGGGTGCCGGACGAGATCCATCTCAGGCACGAGGGAACCTCGCACGAGGACCTCAGTCCAGCACCATCGGCCGTGCGGTAAAGCCGCTCCCGCTATGTCGGAGAGCACTCAGTTCTGTTGGTTACCGGCTCGCCCCCAATTAAGGCCGGTGCCGATCCACCGACGCATCTTATCCTGAATAGCCGGTAGAAGGGCCGCTGCCCGGACCGTTGGGTCAGCCGACTCCAACAGACTGCTGAAACGCTTGTTCTTGTGCAGCCGGATTGACAAGACAAGTTCGGGCATCCCAAGACCACCGTCCTTCCAGTCGACATAGAAGAATGCATTCGGGATGTCATGCGGAAAACGGAGCCAGCTGCGAATAGCCTGCCTCATCCTCTGGTCGATTCTAGCTAGCCGAGTCTTAAACACCGTACCTAGAATCAGACGATGGTTCATTTTAGGAATAAGGTGGTACTTCAGCACGTATAACCTCTGCTGGGGTTTGAGGGGGGGCCTGCGTGATGTTAATAATCCCCTCCTCAAACATAGCCATAGGAAAGGCCCCTGCCACTGGCACCAACGAGAATACCTAGGTACTTATACTAGTCACTGATGCCAATAGAATCCATGGCTGTGCCCCGACGTGGAATCTCGTTTGCGACGCGAGATACCACTTCTTGGGTTTTCCATCGATCTGCAGGCTCGGTGAACGGCACTTTCGTGCGTTGACCCTCAGGCCAGCGCCACTCAAGGTGTCACATATAACGTCTATCAACGCCTGAACGCCAACCGGCGTCTCCGCTGCCACGACCAAATCGTCAGCAATCACTAGTACTGACACCTTTTCCTCCCCCCAGCCCTACTTTCTTCGCATTGGTGATTGCCTCATCAGTCTCCAAATTGAAAGGAAATGGGGGACAAGGGATCTCGCTGTTTAACTCCTCTAGTCACAGGGATTACCCTCGATTTCTCTTTTGGCTGGATATGACCGTCGAGGTGCCATCATAGCCCGACATAATATAGTCCCTAAGAGGCTTAGGGACTTCCTTGCGCTCCATGGCATGATCTATGGCCGCATGGACGACACTATCGAATGCCTTCTCCATGTCAAGGAACGCAAGGTGCGCCGGATGTTTCAGCACATGTGCCTCAGCCAGAAGAGCATCTAGGATCGCCAGGTTTTCAGCGAATCCATCCGCAGGAATGAATGCATTCTGCCTCCTGTCGATCTTGATTGCTTGAGAAACTCTGCTGTTCACGATCTTATGGAACAGCCGCACTATCGTAGAAGACATTGTAATGGGGCGATAGTGTGAGGGGGTTTCTGGCCTAGGAATCTTGGGTATCGGCATCGTTTTGCACGCACGGAAAGGACGTGGTAGGGAACGGCTAGCTAGCCACAGATTGAACAGTTTAGTGAGCACCCTGAGCGGTATGGACCTGAGAAGACGCATAGTTACCCCGTCAGGACCGGGTGCAGAGACCTTACTTGTCCGTAGAGCGATCTGGACCTCCATAGGTGATATGGGCTCTAACAATTGCTGAACGGCAGGACCAGAGCCGCGCTCAATAGGCCGGTTGTCCGGCGGCGAGGGCCTGGAAAAGAGGTTCCCCCAGAACTCAAAGGGGCGATTAGGCTCCACCTCGGAGGGTGTAACCCTCCAGTCTCCAGAGAGGACATGCGCCGCTGCCGAATGTTGTTGTTGTTTAAAGATTTAGCTACTCAGGACGAAGTGTCCATGTAGCACGGGCTATGGTGAGCCCGTAATTGAGTTTGGTTATACATGATAACCTATTTCCTGTGATATTTGGGTCTAAGTTTAAAATGGAGGAGGGGACTTCTCCTTTTTCCCTGCTTATTTATCCCTTCTGTTTTAGTGCACTGGTTTAATTTTGTTTTATTACCATTATCTTGGTGGCGGATGTAGATGCAGAATGCTCACTAATGAGTCCCATTCCTCAACGGCTTGTCTAATCATTGTAGTCGCGGTGGAATGTGCATTTAATGCAGCTGCTGTCGTTGGATTAATGTTGAGTTTGATGCGCAGGGGTTCAGTAGCTTCACATTCCAGTAAGTAGTGCAATAGTGGCGCCTCTGCTTCAGTTTCACAGATGTGACACTCTTTAACTATTGGGTTCATTACCTCCCAGCAGCACTTGTAACTCAGTCTGAGTCTGTGTATGGCTACTATAATGTCTCTGGATATCTTTTTGCCAGGCTTGAAAGAGGAGTAACCAGTGGCGTGTTCGTACCATATCGCAGTGGATCTTCCTTCCGCTACTTTGGCTCTGTGGCGACTTTTGATAGTTGAGAATATTTTCTTCATGATTTGCTCCATTATCTGTGAGAAACTTGGAGGTATTTGAACCTGTACAACAGGTAGAGCAGTGGCAGTTTTTGCTAGTGAGTCTGCCTTTTCATTACCATATATGCCAATGTGACTTGGTATCCAATTTAGGGTGATTGACAGCCCTCGATTATGGGCATCTTTTCCTATACGTTGAATTTCTGTGAGGAGTTGTATATTATCTGTGCTGACTGGATAACAATGCCTGGAGCGAAGATTTAGTCTGTATCAATGATGACATCATGTAAATTATTCTCAATTGTATAGTTTGCCTCCTTCTGGGCATATAATTCTGTTTGCAATGTTGAGCACCCACAATTCATGCTCCAGTAAGCTTCATGGTTGGTAGTGTAAACTGCTGCCCCAGCAGAACCTTTTTCTTGATCAACTGATCCGTCTGAGAAGATGAGTCGTTGTAGGTCTAGAGATAGTTTCCATTTGTTGCTCTATTACTTCCTTGAGCCTCTGCGGGTCACATGCTGATTTTTTAACTGGTAATCTTTCAATGATTATCTTTAGATTCGATTCTTCCCATGGAGAAGGCTGTCGAAAGTGTTGATATGGTCTATCCTCCCCTTTGTTTTTAATGGTCCATTTCATGTCCATTTTCTCTAAAATCTTGACCACATTATCCATCCATGAGCTTGTTCTATGCTGTAGGTTTTTCTGAAAGGATCTCTGTATGCTGTCTTTGATTGACAGCCTGGCGGTTGTTCCAGTAAGTTTTCCTTTTATGGTGGCTATCCTTTGTTTCATCCTGTTTTCTAATGCTGGTAAATTTGTTTCCATTCTAAGGTTTCCATCTTGCTGCTTGAAGTCTTTGTTGGTGAGTCAGAGTTGCTTGAGAAAGTTGAGTGGAACTGGCTCTTGAAGCAAATAGATTTGCTAGCCTTTCTGCTTCTTGCTCTGGATGAACATGGTGCAGCGGAGCAGGAGGCGATTTTCCTTTGGCCTTGTTGATCTGCTTCCAGATGTCGCCCAAGGACGTATGCTGATTTAGCTTGGCACACCACTCGAGCCATTTTTCTTCTGATTTTTGCCGTTTCTTCGTGCACATGATCTCGGACAGCTCTAAGAAGTCCTAGATTAGCTTCGGTTCTATCTCTATTGAAATTCTTTCGTGCACGATTTAGTCTGTTATGTAGCTCTTTGATCCTATCACAGTAATACCAATGGTCCTTGTGTTGTTGGGTAATTGTTTTCCTCTTGGGGATGGCGTGATTTGCTGCTCTATGTATTGCATTTACTAAATCTTTTTCCATTTCTTCGGTGTTGTCAGGAGTGTAGTTTTGGTGCCAAGTTTCAAGAGCTTCCTGAAACTTCGTCCAATCTGCCTTGATAAAGTCCCATCTGGGCTTGGGAGCTGGAGGTCTAGGAGGTAGTGCTATATTAATAACTGTTTTTGTAGCAAAGTGGTGACTAGGTCAGAACATGATCCACTGACCAATGACACAACTCATAAACACTGCTGGAAACAAGCGTGAGATCCAACTTTCCCCCACCTGCTACCCTCTCCCCCCCCCACCAGTGTGGGTTGGTTCCGTCGAATTAAGCAGACTGATTTCTGGCACTTCATCCAAAAGATGTTCAATATGTCTTCCGTTGGCGTCGGTTCTTGGTGAATCAAGAAGTAATTCACTATGAGCGTTGAAGTCACCAGAGATGATAGTAGGTGTAGTGACTGCTATTTCAAAGATTGTTGAGAGATCCATGTCATGTTCTCTCTGGCTCTTGTATACAATGAAGATGGACAGCGTTGAGTTCCTCATAGTGAGCTTAACTCCCATAATTTCGACGTTCTCGCCACAGTTGGGCAGGTCTGTGATTGCCGTGGCATTGATATGATTTCTTACTAGAATGGAAATGCCTCTGGTGCCACCTTGTGCCATAGGACAGTGGAATCCTTGATATCCTGGGATATTGATATATCTGCCAGTCCTGGTGAGTGTTTCTTGAAGTAGAACAATATCAATGCTATCCTTGAGAAGCACTGCTCTGAGTGTTTGTGCTTTGCTTTTGAATCCTTGAATATTCAATTGTATAATTTTGAGATTGTCCATTTTTCCGTTATAGTGGAATCATTGAGTCTATGGTTTTTACAGTACTGGGTTTCCCGACCGTTTGTGTCTTCTTGGCTGGAGTGGAGACTTTCTTCTTGGTGGGTGAGGAGACTCTTGGTTGGGTTGAAGCGTCTTTGCTACATCCAGCTACTGGGGTATTTGATGTAGGGATCATCATTTCTGCTTGGGAGGTCTTGGAGGCAACGGCAGGTATGTTCGTTTTGCTGCCTTGATCTATTCTGTTGCTGTTTCTTAGTGGAGTAGTGCTTCTTTGTTTCCTCCAGTTGTTGGAGGCTATGTCCTTGCTCAGACTAGAAGGATTTGGTGCGTCAGACTGTTGCTGATCTTCATTTATTCGGACTTGCCGAGGGGTGTACCACTGGCTTTTTACCGAGGGTCTGGTCGATTGGGGTCTAGAAGTTGTTTTTTTGGGTTGCTGGGTTGATCCGAAAGCTAGTATTCTTTTTACCCTTTCTGGACATCGTTCGTTCCAGGCGTGATGTGTATCCCCGCAGTTCGGGCATTTTGCTTTCGTTTGTTTGCCTTCTTTGTGCAGATTCTTGCATATGTCGGTGTTGTTGAGCTCGCTACATACACCACATCGTTCTGGGCCTCTGCAGCCATCTTTGTGGTGGTCGAAGCGCTGACATCTGTAACAGCGCATGGGTTCTGGGTTGTACAGTCTCAGTCTGAATTGACCATAGATGCCAACACTCAGTGTTGATGCGAGGTCCTTTAATTGTTACGAGGACCTGTCTTGTTTCTATATTGTTGTGCTTGCATCTTTCCGCCGTTGTGACATTTGGGCATTCTAGGAGTCTGTTTGCATGAACTTCGACCGGGAAATTTTATACAATCATTTTGGTGATTTTTTCTTCTGGTTTCAGTTCAACTAGGTGTTCTGTGTTCCTGAGGTTTGTCATGTCAATCCACTGGGGCTGTGAGGTAATGCAAACATTGCAGGTTTGCATCATCTCACAGCCCGAGGGAATTTTCTCATTGATGTATATCACTTTAGTGTGATTTTCTGTGTAAATATTAATAATAATAATATTTATTCAAAAGATTGTGTGTACAAAGAACATAAGAATATTGTTCAATTGAAGGGACAGGAGTTACACATACTAATGAAGCCACTATTACGCAAAGCCTTTCGGACAAAATTAATAATATAGAAATTTTTTAATTAAAGTTGTGACGGGATAAAACACTTAATACTATTAGAGAAGTAAGCTAACAAAATGAGAATGTTAGAGGAAAATAAAAAAAAAATTAATACAAGGAAGGTGATACTTAAGGATGACAAGCATAGACTATTACATTATGGAGTCAGTAGTTCTAGCAACAGTACAGTAGTTTATTTACATTAATTATGGAATGGAAATACAAGGTGTAATTTAGAAAAGCAAGTGAACTATTCCTCATAACATTTTCTTTGAACATATCTGAACATAGAATAACATAATATAATTTAAGGTTAATTTGGCCAACAGTTTCAAATAACCAAGATCATAAAGGACACGAGTAAACACTTTATCAAAGAAATGCATGAAATTAGATGACATTAAATGTAGATAGTAAATGTAGAAATTAAATGTGTGTACTCGCTTGAATGAACTATATGGGGCATAGCCGATTCATTCCAGTGTGGAATTCATTCCATCCGTTCGTCCCCAGCAACTCCCTTCCCCCCCCCCCCCCAAAAAAAAAAATACAATCACATTAATGCATATGCCAGTACACATTTGCTTTATGAAAAATTTAAATAATAAAGAATTTGTATTGCAATGAAATAAATTGATATTGCATGTTACAGTACTGTACTTACCCTACCAGTTGAGTTTTGTAGTGCAAACTTTGTTAGCCTTAATATCCTGAGAGTGCCACACACATGCATATAAATTGTTTAAAGAACAGTAACTTTTCTAACAAATGTACATTATACACTACAGTCTGTACATAAAGTACAGACCACTAGAATCACACTACTGCAGTACACTTATATCATATAAACTACACTTTGTACATTTAATGTCATTAGAACTGTGCTGTACAGCTCAATTGTTACTCCCAGGTAAGTTATGGCTAGTGCTGGGTGCTGGTCCAGTTGCCTGGGCATCCTCAGAAGGTGAGTCCTTGCTAGTGCTGGGTGCTGGTCCAGTTGCCTGGGCATCCTTGGAAGGTGAGTCCTTGCTAGTGCTGGGTGCTGGTCCAGTTGCCTGGACATCCTTGGAAGGTGAGTCCTTGCTAGTGCTGGGTGCTGGTCCAGTTGCCTGGGCATCCTTGGAAGGTGAGTCCTTGCTAGTGCTGGGTGCTGGTCCAGTTGCCTGGGCATCCTTGGAAGGTGAGTCCTTGCTGGGTGCTGGTCCAGTTGCCTGGGCATCCTCAGAAGGTGAGTCCTTGCTAGTGCTGGGTGCTGGTCCTGTTGCCTGAGCATCCTTGGAAGGTGACTCCTTGCTAGTGCTGGGTGCTGGTCTAGTTGCCTGAGCATCCTTGGAAGGTGAGTCCTTGCTAGTGCTGGGTGCTGGTCCTGTAGGCCTACTGTGAAACCATACCAAAACTTTTGAATCTTAGTTTGTTTCTTTGTTGTGAGCTTCATTACAATATCTTTCATAATATATAGTTTCAGTTAAATATCTTATCATATACATATCTTTCAGATAAAGCCATTTTCATCTGCTTAGTACACTGAAAACCAGCTTTGATTATTAGATATCATGTGCTGAGAAAGTTTATGGTTATATGCATTAGCACTTCCAACATCTGCACTTAATGCCTCACCACAAATTTTCTTGTTAATGATGCATTACCTCTCTTTAAATCGACATACTATTCAGTGCTAGCCTTGAAATTGTCTATGTTTAACTTTACAGCAAGTCTCTCAGCTGCATTTCTAATAGAATCAACTTACAAATTGTTTTATTTAAAATATTATTATTGCTAGTTTGAAGTTTTATACATTTTATACTGTACAGTTCTGTATTAACCCTTAAGCTGTGCATGGCATACATATTTATGTCGTACCTAGTAGCCAGAATGCACTTCTCAGCCTACTATGCAAGGCCCGATTTGCCAAATAAGCCAAGTTTTCATGAATTAATTGTTTTTCGACTACCTAACCTACCTAACCTAACTTAACCTACCTTTTTCGGCTACCTAACCGAACCTAACCTATAAAGATAGGTTAGGTTAGGTTAGGTAGGGTTGGTTAGGTTCGGTCACATATCTACGTTAATTTTAACTCCAATAAAAAACAATTGACCTCATACATATTGAAATGGATAGCTTTATCATTTCATGAGAAAAAAATTAGAGAAAATATATTAATTCAGGAAAACTTGGCTTATTAGGCAAATCGGGCCTTGCATAGTAGGCTGAGAAGTGCGTTCTGGCTATTAGGTACGACATTTATTTATTTATTTATTTATTTATTTATTTATTTATTTACAAGAAGTTACATTGGGGGTTAACAGAGAATATAGAAATTAAGTTAAATTACCATTCTTGTAAAGCCACTAGCACGCATAGCGTTTCGGGACCATATACGCCATATTTCGGGAGCATATATGACAGGACCTGATGGCAAAGTTCAGTTTTTCAAATTTGCTCTAATGCTTTCCAATTTTTGTGCATACTAGAAAATCCTGCAACTTTGTCTAAATGATCACAAACGTAACTTAAAAAAATAAGAAAATAAATAATAATTATAAAAGTGAATATTGAAAACTTCAGATATTGAGGTCAGCTGCAAAAATATAAACTATCACCAATTGTTCCTTTGGTGTTATGCTCTCAGAATAGTATATGATCTTCATTTTCATAGATTTAGAATATATGTTTTCAGTTTAGTTTACTGTACAAAAATTATTAATGTGGCATTTGAATTATACGCCAAACATAGAAAAAAAATTGATTACTCCAAACATATAGGGTTTAGGAAAAATCCATTCTAACAGGATTGTAGAACAGACAGCTGTGCACATTATTTGTAAAATTGGTGAGAACTGGTCAGAAACTGGATATTTTTGAAGCTGATTCAAAGTTGAAACTCTAGTTTTTGAGATAATTGAAGTTATCGACAATGAATAAGGGAGTTCTAATTCATTAATTTACTTATATGTTTTAATAAACGTTGTTCGACATTCGTACTTGAGTATGTGAAAGTTGTAGGTCAATGTGTGTTGGAATGATGTCAAGAAAAAATAACCCTGAAAAAAACAAAATATTGGGATAATTGTAATGATTTAGGGGATAAAAATTTATACTTTATAAAAGTGATAAAGCCCTAATCTGGTCTCTAATCGTCAAAACCGCCTAAAGAGACAAAGAAAATAGAATTTGAAATCTGTGAAAAACTCAGTCGAAAAAATTCAAAGTCCCAAGTTCTGCCAGTTGTGACTGATTTATTTGATAACCAATTTCATTCTATCTTGACATAGTTAGGGATGGGTATGCATTCTCTAGGATGTAGAGGTTATAACAAAATCAGATAATAAACAAATTAGAACAAATATACCCCCCAAAAAATATTTATTAGACTTTGGTGAAAGTAACAGATATTAACATCAGGCAATGCATTTTTATGATATATAACAAAATAGGGCATGATAACACTCATTATTATTGGTATTATTATGTATTACTCATCACTGATATAAAGGCACCAGCTGCATGTCCACTTTGTGGACACTTCTTGCTACTATTCTTCTTGTTTGTGCATTGGACAAGTGCTCACATCTCCTTATTACTGCATTATTCCTCAGTTCCAGTTAATAGGAGCTGTTCTCCTTATCAATAAAATGTTCTTAAAAAAAAAATTGTCTAAAATACATTTTTGAAAATATTGGGATGAAACTTTCATGATGCTTAAGCCAATAAGTTGGTGATTTGTTTAGCATTCAATATTAATTTTTACATGATTCAAATATTTTTTGTTCAGCTCCAGCTTTTACAGCCCAGGCTGTAGTAGCTTAAGGGTTAATGCACGTGGTTTGTATTACCTAGGCTGTCAGAGAGAGGCGGGAGGCAGCCGAGAACCTGCCCATACCCCCTTCCCCATTCCTGCCCACCCTCCTTACTCCTGCCCACCCACTTTACTCCTGCCCACCCTCCTTACGCCTGCCCACCCTCCTTACTCCTGCCCACCCTCCTTACTCGTGCCTACCCTCCTTACTCCTGCCCACCTCCTCGTCCTTTCCCTTCTGTTCGTTCTGGTACCCCCCCTCCTTCCCCTGCTTCCGGCCCCGAAACGTCTGAAGGTTTTGGAGTCGGGGGAGGGGTTACTTGATCTTGAGACTTGGGCAGCTTCGGAGGGTGCCCCTTCCGGAGGGGGGGGGGGGGGCAGAGGCATTCGAGTCTTGTCTCCTGGCCGAAGCTTCTGGGTCTGACCAGTGGGCCCCCTTTCTTCCGGCTTCTACGGCTGCTCCGTCCTTGTCTTGTGGGGTCGGGGTTGGGGAGAGGACTCGGCCCCGGATCCTGCGGTGAAGGACCTTGAGGCTGGGGAGGGGGGCCCACTTGGGACTTGGTACACTTGGGACTTGGGGGCCTTGGGCCCCGCTGGACCCCGCCTGGGGTTTTCTTCCCTCTGAGCAGGGCTTATTGTTACAAGGTGTGGAGTTTTCTTTCCCCCCCCCCCCCCCTTTGCGTATGAGTTAGATTTGGTGTCGGCCCCTCCCCGGGTACGTTGGTTCCGTCCTTCCAGAGGTTTTCGGCTTATCGCATCCAACCTGGTGTGGTACGAGCGGCCCTTGCAACTCATCTCCTGCATGAACCGGATTATGCCTCGGAAATGGATCCATCTGAGTTCAGGTTTGGGACTTTGTTCCCCTTCTGGCTCCGTTACGAGGTTCTGGAGTCTTCCTGGCTAGCGGACTTCCCCCTTGTTTGTTCTGGATTCCTGGCATTCCTTCTGTCATTCCCGCACGCTGGAGTGGCGGGAAGCTTCCACGGTGCTTCAGGTTTTCCTGGGGGGCGATCTTGAGTACCTGAATGAGTGCTTGTTTGCCCCTGCCCTTCCCCGCAATGTGGGCATTGTTCATCTTCATGTGCAGGTTGCCGCCCTTTCGGCGTGGCTCATAGCGGAGGACTTGTGCGCCCGGGGCCTTTTGGCTTTGGCCTTGCAGTTCTTTTTCCTCCTGGAGCTGTCCTCGGATTGGCTCGTGGAGGATGTGAGGACGCTTGGGTCCGTCCCGGGGTCTGGCGCCTTGTCCTCAGCAGCTCGTTCGTCCGCTGCCTTGTTGAAGCTTTTCACGCCGATTTTGCGGGATACGGTTTCCCTGTTTTATGCTTCCCGTTTCGCGTGTCGGCAGGCGGTGCTGGGTTCCTCCGTGGAATCTGCTTGGGCTCTGGCTCTTAGGCGGTCTTCACCTTTTTGTCCTCTTCTGTTTGAGGAGTCGGCCGTGGCGCAGTTTATTCAGGCTGCGTCGTCGGCTTGTCGTCCGATGTCGGACTTGTTGGTTTTCCGGGAGTCCCGGGGTAGGTCTTCCCAGAAGGGTCGTGCCAGGGCTCGGGGTTCCTCTCGTTGTGGTAGGCCACTGGTGTCAGGTTCGGGTTCGGCTCCTGCTTCGGACCCGCCCACGTCTGGTTGGTGGTAGGCTCTGTGTGGGGTTCTGGGTCTCGTAAGGGGTGCTGGCCCTTTTGCGGTTTGCCCCATTGACGGGGCGATAAGGGGGTGGCTTGTGCTGTTTGCCTACGCCTGGTCCCAAGATTCGTGGGCGTTTCGGGTTGTGTCTGTCTGCCTGCGGTGGCGTTGGGGGGTCGGGGCTGGCAGGGCAGGTTTCTTCACCTGCGCTCTGTCAGGTCATCTTGGAGTGGGTTCGCTTGGGCGTTGTCGAAACGACGTCGTCCCTCAGATATGTTTCCCGTCTGTTTCTGGTCCCGAAATGGGACTGCGCGGACCTGCGGTTCATTCTGAACTTGTCCCGTCTGAACCCTTGGGTTCATTGCCCCTCCTTTTGGATGACTACGCTGTCTCAAGTTCGGCTCCTCTTGGAGCCGGACACTTGGATTGTGTCCCTGGACCTCCGGGATGCTTATTGGCATGTCCCGATTCATCCGCGGTTCAGGGATTGGCTCGGTTTTGTTGTGGGGCGTCTGAGTTACCGCTTTCATTGTCTCCCATTCGGGTTGAACCTGGCACCTTGCATGTTCACGTACTTTACGCGGGTCGTGGTAGTCTGTTTGCGTCTCCTAGGTGTTCGGGTGTTGGCCTACCTCGACGACTGGCTGGTTTGGGCTCCCAGCCGGTCAGCTTGCTTGCTAGCCAGGGATTTGGTTCTATCCCAGCTCGCCGGGTTCGGGTTCTTGGTGAACTGGAGGAAGTCCCATCTGGTCCCCTCTCAGGTTCGGACTTGGCTGGGTCTCGTTTGGGACTCTCGGACCGCCTCCTTGTCTCTCCCTCCGGAATCTCTCCTGCGGCTGCAGTTCCACCTTCGTCTTTCTGGTGGGCCCTCGGGTCACCCGATGGTTGCTCGAGGGGCTGTGCGGGAGACTGAACTTCGTGATGGTAGTCTACCCGCCGGGTCAGGTTTGGCTTCGTCGGCTGTTCAGGTTCCTTTAGGGTCACCCCTTCAGCCTCTCTCACGATCACTGGGTTTGACCCCTGGGGGCCTTGCGTCGGCTGCTGCGTCACCGACTTCCTCTTTGGGTTTTTCGGAGTTCAGTGCCTTGGCGCCTGCCCGAGCCCTTGCTTGATGTGTACACGGATGCGTCATCTCTCGGCTGGGGCTTTGTGACCAGTGCTCACCAGGTTTGCCAGGGGCGTTGTGATCCGTTCTTCCATCGCACCAGCATGGTGCAAGAGTTCGCGGCAGTGTGGTTTACTCTTCAGAGGATTCCAGTCGCCCGCAGATCGACGATTCGGCTCCATTCGGACTGCTCCGGTGGTTCATTGCCTGAACCGCGGGGGTTCGATTGCGGTCCTCGTCTCTTTGGGATTGGTCGCTTCGGATGACTCGTCTGCTGAGTTCTCGGGGTTTGGCTCTACTGGCGGTTCACGTATGGGGCGTGTCCAACGTCTTGGCCGACGGCCTATCTCGCTTCGTCCACGGACTGGACGGTCGACGACAGTTTCCTTCCGTTCGCTTTGCCAGACGTTCGGGCGCCCCAAGGTGGACCTCTTCGCGTCGGCGTGGTCGCGGCGTCTTTCGTGTATGCGGCGCCCTTCCCCGATCACGAGGCCGTCGGGGTCGATGCCTTTCGGCTGGACTGGTCGAGGTGGGGGTTCCTGTACCTCTTTCTCCCGTATCGGCTGTTACTCCAGGTCCTGACTCACTTGGAGACTTACCAGGGGAGAGTTAGCCTTCTGACCCCTTGGTGGCCGGCCCAGCCTTGGTTTCAAGCACTGCTTGCTCGGTGTCCGAATCCCTAAGGTTTTTCTGCGACTCCGCCTCTTTCAGCAGATCGGGCCGGTACGTCACGTGGCTGGTTCAATCTTCTCCTCGAGTCTTTGCGTATGGCTTTTTTGACTCTGAGTCTATCATCATCTCTATGGTGATCAGGTGGCCTCTTTGTTGGTGTCCCACCTGAGGGCTTCTCGGCGGCAGTGTGAAGTTTCCTGGCGCTCCTTCTGTTTCTTTTTGCGTCTTCGTCGTGTTAGTTCGTTGTCTGTTAGGGTGGTCTTGTCCTATCTCTCTTGGTTGTTTCAGGACCGTCATCATATGCCTAATACTGTCGCCTCGTATCGTGCGGCGCTGGCAGAGCCGCTTCAGCTTGCCTTTGGTATCGATGTTACGTCTGCGCCGTCTTCTACCTTGTTTCACCTATGTCCGTACTGGTCTTTGGACAGTGCTCGCTTGCCTTTCGTCATCTCGTTTCGTTGTGGCCCCTTCGGTCCGGGATTGTTTCTCCACGGCTCTTTTCTTGTTGGCATTAGCCTCTGGGGGTCTGGTAGGGAAGCTTCATGCTCTTCTCCTGGCGCAGGGGTTTCTGCTCTTTTGGTCGTGGAGATTGTTTTTTTCGCTTGCAGGCGTCTCCTTTTCTGGCGAAGAATGAGACTGCTGCGTTCCGGAGGGGTCCATGGGTGGTTGATGCTTGGTTGGTCCGGCCGGGGGTGCATCATGTTTTGTGTCCGGTTGCGACGCTTTGCCGTTATTTGTGCGCCATGGCTTCTGTGTCCAGGGACACGCTCTGGGTTGATCCGGTTTCCCCTTCTTCCTTATTCGCGGGTTCAGGTTTCCGAAATTTTTCCCTTCTTTCCGTTTCAGATCGCGGCTCTTGCTGCCGTCTTTGGGAATATGTCTTGGTCTGATATTTGGGCGTGGGGTTTTTGGTGGTCGAAGAGGGTCCTGGCTGCTCGTTACCTCGTGAATGTCCCTGGGCCCCGTCGGGCCTGTGTTGATTTGGGTTGGCGGTTGCAGCCAGTTGTCTCGACTTCGAGTTGAGGGGTGAGCGACGACCGCCTCTCGGGTAAGTCCCTCTTTTTCCATCTGTGGGTAGTTAGCTCCCCCCCCCCCAGAAAACCAGCATTGAATGTAATGAAACGCCATTTTCTGGGTGAGTCCCGGAGGCTCCCCGGCATCCCTCCCTCCCTCCCCTCCGGTCGGCGTTTTTTTTCGCGTTTTTGATATCCAGCCTCAAGAACCGAGGTGTGGGTAGTCGGCGTGGAGGGTCTGGGGCTCCCCCTTCCCCCTCCCGGGGAGGGGGGAGCTGCGCAGACAGTGGTGCGGCGACGTGTGACGTCACACTAGTTTGCTTGTTTTCTGTTGGGGGGTTCTATCCACTAGTTCGGCTTTTGGTAGCAATTTTCATCAGAATAAGGGTTTGTTTTCAGGCGCTTACTTTTCTGGGTGCCTGTTCCGGTCGATGGCAGTCATAGAATGCTTCCAACCACACGGGGGTTTCTATAGGCCATTGCTCCCCCTTGCCTCTCTGAGGGGGCCCGGTTCTGGCCGTGGTCCCCGGTAGGCCTAAGAGCTCCATACACATGACTGATGCCAAAGTCTGACATTAGCATATCAGCCTGGGAAAGCTCTGGGGAGCCTCCAGAACTCGCCCAGAAAATGGCGTTTCGTTACATTCAACGCTGGTTTTTTTTATTTAATTCTCTAAACATATACTATGTTTTGGTGGGAAAAATTTAGTCATAGAAACCTTAAATTTGTTTTCTTTTTCCCCTAATAGGTAATACTGCTTCCAGTCCTTGGTAGCCGAGCAGAGACAATAGCGAACACAACTTCTATCCATTAATGATGGTAAAGACAATTTTATTCTTGTTGTACTATTAGTATGTGTGGGCTATCATGTTGATGTCAATAATACTCACCATCAGATTCAGATTCTTTATTCAGGTAAAGGTACATCCATTGAGTTACATACATAATGATGGATTTAAAGATAGAGATAGTACATACAATACTTAAAGCCACTAGTACGCATAGCGTTTCGGGCAAGGTTATCTTGAGTTGATTTCGGGGCTTTGTTTTTAGTGTCCCTGCGGCCCGGTCCTTGACCAGGCCTCCACCCCCCCAGGAAGCAACTCGTGACAGCTGACTAACACCCAGGTACCTATTTACTGCTAGGTAACAGGGGCATAGGGTGAAAGAAACTCTGCCCCATTGTTTCTCGCTGGCACCCGGGATCGAACCCGGGACCACAGGATCACAAATTCAGCGTGCTGTCCGCTCGGCCGAGCGGACGAAGGTGATGGGGGGAAAAAACACTTAGACTGAAACTTAATAGTAATTGAGCTTAAAGTATAAATTGCATTGAAAAAAACAATAAAAAAGGGGAAGGGAGAACAAGGCAGAGAGAAGCAATTATACAAGTTGGTCAACAAAAAGCATTGATTACAATAATAAGACATGGATTGACATTTAGGGGTAAGGTATGTTACATGGAATTTATTAGGTAGTTTTTAGTTTTTATCTTAAACTGGTTGAGAGAGGTACAGTCTTTGACATGATTGGGAAGGTGTCAAGGTTCTCACCCATTCCTACCTTATATGGTTTGGGGCTGTTCCCATGGGTCTTTGCCCCTCCGTACCAGACGCCACTGCTCGCCCTGGGGCTCCCCAGTCCACTAACGGCTGGCCTTATGTATACCCCTAGCGAGTAGAGAAGTTCCAGTCTACCTGTATCACACCTGAACCTGCCCGTCTTGACACTGGGGCACTCACACTTAGATATCTGGTCTGCTCGAGGTCGCCAGCTGGGTGTTTATACTCGTGTCCCGGCAACACTTCAGTAGTCTCATTAGTTATCTTAAATCAAGGATGCAATCTCATGTGCAGTGCAAGGTGACATAAATGGTTTCACTCAAAATAGCCCGAGAGAATGGAGGCTCACTCAAACACATTGGTAAGATTAAAAGTTTACTGAAGAAAATATATACACTTGCAATAGGAAATAATATAGGTAGAATTGTCTGATGGCAGTAACACTCTTCTTGCTCCATCTCTAGCAACACGGTCAGCTAACTGGGTCCACTCTTCCATCGGCGGGCACACACCTCGCACTTACCTCAATCGTGAAGGGATCCAGTTGGATGTTCAGTCAGTGCAAGATGTATCCTTTGCTAGTTAAGCTGGACCCTAGGCTACCACATAACCGTTCAGCGGATTCCAAGAAATTTAGTTTCGGCACTCAAAAATCTAATTTTTTACAATTTATATATAAAAATTTCAGCTCCCGGACAGGCCCCCGCTTGTTATGGGGTACTTGGTTGTACTGAGAAGGGTCAATAGTTAGTCAAGATGTATCTAAAATAGTGGGATAGATAGGCCCGGCCTCCCAAGGAACAAAGGTTCCTAGTAATGATTCTGTTTTTTAAATTACAGGTCTGCTGTCTAGTAGCTAATCTACAGGATGATTAGCTACTAGACAATTCTACTTCAACAGGATGAATTGATACTTCTCATAATCTAACTTGTTTATTAAAACCCTCTAATAACCCCATATCCATTAATACAATAAATTTCTTTACCACTCTACCTTACATTAAACACCTTGGTCCACATAGACAGGATGCAGAGTTTACAATTACAACTAGGGTAAAGACTACTTGGAGTAGGACACTAGTAAAGGCTCTAGATACCCTGGTAAAACTTGAGCACATGTGGTTTTACTAAAACACCCTAGAGTAATCTTAGGAAATAAACACTAGCTTAGGCTACACAAGAACTTAACTACACAATTTGCCAGAACACGGTAACACAGTATTATACTTATCTTAGATAATAAATATAGAATGAGGTAAGGGAAAGGGAGAAGGAGAACAGAGCTCACGCGGGAGAGTGTGAACACCACAACAGCCAGAACCAGAGAGAGCGAGAGCAGCCTCCTCCGCTCTCTTAAATATGCTGCTGGGAAGGGTGCCTAGCTGATCGTACAGCCATAAACATACCAAGTCTTCACCAACATTCATTACTAGTTACTTTAACAGTTCTAAGAATAGCTGGGAACTAGTTCAATATTATATTTAATAGTCAACAAGCCCAGAGTCTGAATAATCTGTGAGTAACAAGGTTCATCTTACGTCTGGCAAGGAAGACTGAGACAAATACGCATCAGGTATGCGAAGCCTTGAATATAAACATTGTTAATTAAATATCCCTCCTACACAACTATTTGGAACTCAATTTGACCTCTGGTTTCTGAATGGGAACCCAGGGTCGTAACAGCGGCATTATTTGCAGTATCTATGGCATATTTTAACATTTTTTCACGGATGTGGTACAATGTGTGGTCACTTGATGTTTTATTATAATACAACTGGTATAAATTTAATATTTTCACATATTATTGTCACATGTGCACAAAAATGTTTTATTTCAGGAAATATGAAATTTATTTTGAATTGTTTTCACTATATACACTTACTCAATATGTGGATGTTTTTACACCAGTATTGGACATTTAGAAATCCTCGAGACTGTGATACTCGTCAAAACATTTGACATAGCACAATGGGACCTTTCATGCTGTGCACCAAGTTAAGACCAATTTTACGTTTTTGTTCCCTCTTTTTTGTGGTTTTTCATACAATGCACTCACGCTGGGCTACTGCACGCTTTCCAGTTGGTGGTAAATACCTTACATTGTGTGTCAGAAAGGCGTCCTTGTAAGCGAGCCTGGGTGTGGGAGCATGGTGCAAAGTTGGGTTCACAATGGGGCCTTTGTGTGCCAGGAATTGGTTTGACAAACTTTTCTAGTAATTGTGTGTCTACAGTAAAACTGAACGCACAGAAATTTCATTTACCATCTGTTTTGTCAAAATACGTATTGTAACTGTTCAGCATTATTACATCAACAAGGTGGAAAAACATCTTCTTGGTTCACTTCACTGTTTTCTGTACACTCTCTACTGCCACTACCATCATATCACATTTATCCACCAAACGCATGTTGATGTTATAGTCCAAAACACAATCAGGCTTATAGATTATTTGTTTTGTTGTTCTGTTCACCTTGCCACTGTCCACCATTGTACCATCGTAAACGATGGTCAACATGTTCACTTCATGCCTGTCTTTCCACTGCACTGAAAGCATTGCACCAGTTTTTCTTTGCTCGCAATCACCAACCTGCATAGCTGTGTGAAACACTGGCATTTTCCTTTGTTTTGCCTTCACTGTGCCACACACATCAGTTCTATTATCAAGCAAGAACCTGGTTAGCAAGGGACTGGTATAATAGTTATCTGTGTGTAATATGTGGCTCTTGTTCAGATATGGTGCAAGCAGTGACTTCACCACACTACCCGAGAAGCCATGATTGTTATTAGCAGGAATGTCTACACTTGTACCCGTATACATTATCATGTGTAACACAGTTCCTGTTTCACAGTCACAGAGTACACAGAATTTAAATCCAAATCCGAGGCGTTTTAAGGGAATATACTGCTTGAAGGCAGACCGTCCTTTGAAAAGCACAGGGGATTCATCAGTCGCCAGCTTCTGAGCTGGTACGTAGAAATCTCTGACTTTCAAACAAGTTCATTCAGGATGTGCCTCTCCTTCCGAAGTCTATCATCTTCAGTCTGGTCTTCATTATTTGCAAAATGAAGACACCTGAGGATTATTGCAAATCGGTCTCGAGACATATATTTCCCAAACAATGGTGTTGAAAGTTTGGTCTTTGCTCCAACAATGGCCGAATACGTGTTTGACACAATGCTTCATAAACATACACATACATTTCACCTAAAGTTGTATCTTTCCATCGCTGTAATCGTGAAAAATCGGATAACTCCTCACTATTGAGATCAGTCGTATATTTGTTCGTTTCCTGAACAATATGCTCCATGAGCGGCTCATCAAAAAATGCAGTAAAATAGTCCATTTCACACATACCTGTATTATATATCACGCCACGAGTCCCAGGAAAGTCAGTGGTAAGGCTCAACATACGAAAACCCATGTAAGGATGCCATAGAGCAGAATCAAGGGTACAGAATGTCTCTTCCTCAACAATTAAGAAAATGTGTGCAGCATGGGAAGAATTGCAAACCTTTGCTGAAACGACTCACCCAAATCAAGCTGCTGTAGGCCGTTGCCTTAACCTATTCAATGACACTGTGATGCATCATTACAGACAAATGTTAAAATGAAGGGAAAAAAATGTCTCTTGACAAATTTGTAGTGAGACAAACAAGCACTGAACCACAACCAGGTCCTAGTGGTATTCAGGGAAAACGTAGGAGAGAGAGTACCCCAGAGAAAATATCACTGCCTGATGTGATAATGGAAGGGAACTCCCCTTCCAAACAGTAACAACTCTCCTCCCAACTCATCACCCTCGTCCATACGCCATCAAGAGCCCTCCATAAAGGTAAGATCAACTTAGGTACTGTATTGTAGTTAGAAAAAAACATTGTATTCAGTATAAAATGTTTTTGTATGTTAATATTTTGGAGGGTGGGGAACGGATTAATTCAAATACCTCTATTTCTTATGGGAAAAATCGCTTCGACTTACAATATTTTGAGTTAGGATCCATCTCTGGGAACGGATTAGCATCGTAAGTCAAGGCCCCATTGTAATGGGTTTGTTCCCATTTCCAGTTATAACATTATTCATGTTGTTAACAATATCACCAATTCCTGCTCCCGAATAGCAAACCCTTAACTTGTTCCCCCTATCCCTGGGACAAAACGTTTTAGCCAAATACCTCACCTGGGAATCTCCCACAACGAAAATTCGCTTAAGTACTCTCATTACTTTGTGAGCATCTTGAGGGACTTGCGCTCCCTTCGTTTTCTTCCCTTTCGAGGGATTAAGACCAACTTAAACTAAGAATACTTGATCTTTCCTCCATTATCACATACGATACATACATTTCCTTCCATTATTCGTAAGAAAGTAAGGACGGGTTTTGTTAGTCTGTACTCTCGGGTACGGCTTACAAGCAGCCCTGCTGCTCCAATATGTTACCTAAAAATATTATCCTATACTCCTGGATATATTTATAAAAATATTGGCCCTTCTGTGGATATGTTAATCTGTCAGTAATATTAACTATACTCTAGAATAGCTAATACAATAAATGTATGTAAATATTATATAATTACTATTAGTAAATAAAGTACCTGTACTGTAATATTACTTTTTTTCGAGGTGACACTGTACTGTAATAATACATATAGCTTAACCAAATATTCTTTCCACAGGATAACAAGCCAGAGGAATGTTCAGTGTGTTATAACGATTATGATGACAATCAGCTACGGCCTCGCACACTGCCGTGCGGCCACACATTCTGCTCCCAGTGTATTGACAATGCTATCGAGAATGGTCAACTGACCTGCCTCAACTGCCGTGCCCAGCACGCTGCCACAGCTGCTACTCAGTTCCCAATTAGCTATGCTGTGGAGGCATTAGTTAGGAAACTGAAAGATATCCAGCTAACACAAAAGAAAACTGTACCAGTAAAAAAGAAGTTACATTCCATGGTGGAGGAGCAGAAGAGCAGCATCAGCAGCCTCATTACTAGCTGTGAAGAGGTACTGTCCCAGCTGGGGGAGTATCGGGGGCAGCTGGGGGACTGGAAGACTCGCCACCTCCAGCTCCAGGACAGACTCTATGCTCTGGTAGAGCAGAACAAGTCAGCAATGAAGCACTTGGAACTGGAGGATACCAGTGTGGTGGATATGACAACACAAGGAGAGAAAAGGAAGATTCAGCTGCAGGCCATGTTGGGGAGCCTCAACACAGTCAACACCCCACAGGAGGTTGACACAACCATAGACACAGCTGATGGGTGCAAGATGAAGGTAGAAGATTGGCTCCATAAGTGCCGGGAACTCTTCCCAAATGTCAGGACTGTCCACACCTCAGTGAAGGTACGCTGCTGAAGGTCACATTGTTCTCACCCAACTGAGTGTAGTATTGCCTCTATATAAACACTTTTGACATGGAGACACATCAAGATGAGTGTTGACTTTATATATAGGAAACTTTATGCTCTAACACCTGAAACATTTTTATTAATAAAGTCAACTGTCATCTTGGTGTTTCTCTACACTGTGGTCAGTGTAGAGAAACAAAAATACTTATGTTGTCAAATTACTTACTCATTCTGATGCTTCATTGTAGTCCAGTTACTTTACTCAGAGCCTGATGCTTCATTATAGTCAGTTACTTTACTCACAGCTGCCTTAGTCCAGTTACTTTACTCAGCGCCTGATGCTTCATTATAATCCTGTTACTTTACTCAGCGCCTGATGCTTCATTATAGTCCAGGTTCCACCATTAATGTTTGTGTTGGTAATGACAGGTGCAGGGGACCATCAGGGAGGCCATGGAGATGATGACCACAGAGACAGGTGCCACAGCTGACCCTGTACACCTGGGAGACTCAGCCTCCACAATTAATGTTTGTGTTGGTAATGACAGGTGCAGGAGACCATCAGGGCGGCCATGGAGATGATGACCACAGACAGGTGCCTCAGCTGACCCCTGTACACCTGGGAGACTCAGCCTCCACCATTAATGTTTGTGTTGGTAATGGCAGGTGCAGGAGACCATCAGGGAGGCCCTGGAGATGTGACCACAGAGACAGGTGCCACAGCTGACCCCGTACACCTGGGAGACTCAGCCTCCACCATTAATGTTTGTGTTGGTAATGGCAGGTGCAGGAGACCATCAGGGAGGCCCTGGAGATGATGACCACAGAGACAGTTGCCACAGCTGACCCCGTACACCTGGGAGACTCAGCCTCCAGCATCATGAATAAAGTTCAGCAAATCACTGGAGAGATCCCCCAGAAGCAATTAACAGTAAGTTTTTTATTTTCTCTCATAGGTCATATCACAAGATATTGAGTTGCGTTTTGAGGAGAGTAAGCCTGTTCCAATGTTTATCGGGGTTCCCCAAGGTCAACTACTGACTTTCCTTAACATACAATACACAATAGTTGCCTAACCTCTGGTAAACATTTACTAGTAGGTGAACAGAGGCAACAGGTGAAAGGAAACATGAACCATTTCTGTCCTACATGGTGATTGAACCTGTGATCCTCTATTAAACCCGGGATCCTTGCCCCCTCACAGAGGCTCAGAGAGCAGGTGACACTCTACCAAGTGGAGTGGTGGAGTGTCACCACCCTCCATCTTACCCGGAAAGCATTCAGGAAGACAGTGAACCAAAACAAACCACTGCTGGGTTCGAAGAGACTGAAGCCTTGAAACTGCCAACAAACTCCCAAACAATGTCAGCTCCAACCCCCTGCCAGTAGAAGGGGGGCTGGAGCTACAGGTCTAGCTCCAACCCCCTGCCAGTAGAGGGGGGCTGGAGCTACA
Organism: Procambarus clarkii; assembly: GCF_040958095.1. NCBI lineage: Eukaryota > Metazoa > Arthropoda > Malacostraca > Decapoda > Cambaridae > Procambarus > Procambarus clarkii. The sequence continues at coordinate 41,917,563 of NC_091187.1, read as the reverse complement.
GGTCCAACACCAACCCCCTGCCAGTAGAGTGAGGCTGGAGCTTCAGATCTAGCATCAACCTCCTGCCAGTAGAGGGGGGCTGGAGCTACAGGTCCAGCACCAACCTCTTCCAGGAGAAGGGGGCTGGAGCTACAGGTCCAGCACCAATCCCCCCTGCCAGTAGAGGGGGGGGGGGCTGGAACTACAGGTCCAGCAAAAATCTCCCCTGCCAGTAGAGGAGGGCTGGAGCTACAGGTCCAGCAAAATACCCTTGCCAGTAGTTGGGGCTGGAGCTGCAAGTCCAGCACCATCCCTCTGCCAGTAGAGGGGGGCTGGAGCTACAGGTCTAGCACCAACCCCCTGCCAGTAGAGGGGGGCCTGGAGCTACAGGTCTAGCACCAATCCCCTGCCAGTAGAAGGGAGCTGGAGCTACAGGTCCATCACCAACTCCCTGCCAGTAGAGGGGGGCTGGAGCTATAGGTTCAGCACCAACCCCCCTGCTAGTAGAGGGGGGCTGGAGCTACATGTCAACACCAACTCCCTACCAGTAGAGGGGGGCTGGAGCTACAGGTCCAGCACCAACTCCCTGCCAGTAGAGGGGGGCTGGAGCTACTGGTCCAGCACCAACTCCCTGCTAGTAGAGGGGGGCTGGAGGTACAGGTCCAGAACCAACCCCCAGCCAGTATATAGGGGTCTGGAGCTACAGGTGCAGCATCCATCCCTCATGCCAGTAGGAGGGGGGCATGGAGCTACAGGTTCGGTACCAACCCCATGCAAGTAGAGGAGGGCTAGAGCTACAGGTCCAGCACGAACCCCCTGCCAGTAGAGGGGGTCCTGGAGCTACAGGTTCAGCTACCAAATCCCATGCCAGTAGAGGAGGCTAGAGCTAACAGGTCCAGCACCGAACCCCCTGCCAGTCGAGGGGGGCTGGAGCTATAGGTCCAGCACCAACCCCCTGTCAATAGAGGGGGCTGGAGCTACAGGTCCAGGTACCAACCCCTGCCAGTAGAGGGGGGCTGAGCTACAGGTCTAGCACAAACCCCCTGCCAGTAAAGGGGGGCTGGAGCTATAGGTCCAATACCAACCCCCTGCCAGTAGAGGGGGGGGGGCTGGTGCTACAGGTATAGCACCAACCCCCTGCCAGTAAAGGTGGGCTGGAGCTACAGGTCCAGCACCAACCTCTTCCAGGAGAAGGGGGTTGGAACTACAGGTCCAGCACCAAACCCCTGCAAGTAGGGCGGGGGGCTAGAGCTACAAGTCCAGCACCATCCCGCTGCTAGTAGAGGGGGGCTGGAGCTACAAGTCCAGCACCAACCCCCTGCCAGGAGAAGTGGGCTGGAGCTACAGGTCCAGCACCAACTCCCTGCCAGTAGAGGGCGGGCTGGAGCTACGGGTCCAGCACCAACTCCCTGCAAGTAGGGCGGGGGGCTAGAGCTACAAGTCCAGCACCATCCCGCTGCTAGTAGAGGGGGGCTGGAGCTACAGGTCCAGCACCAACCCCCTGCCAGTAGAGGGGGGCTGGAGCTACAGGTCCAGCACCCCACCCCTTGACAGTAGAGGGGGGCTGGAGCTACAGGTTCAGCACCCACCCCCTGCTATAAAGGAGGGGCTGGAGCTGCAGGTCCAGCACCAACTCCCTACCAGTAGAGGGGGTCTGGAGCTACAGGTCCAGCACCAACCCCCTGCCAGTAGAGGGGGTCTGGAGCTACAGGTCCAGTACCAACCCCCTGCCAGTAGTAGGGGGCTGGGACTACAGGTCCAGCACCAATCCCCTGTCAGAAGAGGGGAGCTGGAGCTACAGGTCCAGCACCAACCCCCTGCCAGTAGACGTGCACTGGAGCTACACGTCCAGCACCAACTCCCTGCCAGTAGAGGAGGGGCTGGAGCTACAGGTCCGGCACCAACCCCCTGCCAGTAGAGGGGGGCTGGAGTTGCAGGTCCAGCACCAACCCCCACCAGTATTGGAGGGATGGAGCTACAGATCCAGCACCAACCCCCTTCCAGTAGAGGGGGGGGGGGCTGGAGCTTCAGGTCCAGCACCAATCCCCTGCCAGTAAAGGGGAGCTGGAGCTACAGGTCCAGCACCAACCCCCTGCCAGTAGAAGTGCACTGGAGCTACAGGTCCAGAACCAACCCCCTTCCAGTAGAGGGGGGGGGGGCTGGAGCTTCAGGTCCAGCACCAACCCCCCTTCCACTAGAGAGGGGGGGGGGGGTTCTGGAGCTACAGGTCAAGGACCATCCCCCCTGCCAGTAGAGAGGGGCTGGAGCTACAGGTCCAGAACCAACCCCCTGCCAGTAGAGGGGGGGGCTGGAGCTACAGGTCCAGCACCCCACCCCTTGCCAGTAGAGGGGGGCTGAAGCTACAAGTCCAACACCAACCCCCTGCCAGTAGAGAAGGGCTGAAGCTACGAGTCCAACACCAACCCCCTGCCAATTGAAGGGGGCTGGAGCTACAGGTCCAGCACCAAACCCCTGCCAGTAGAGGGGGGGGGGGCTGGAGCTACAGGTCCAGACCAACCCCCTGCCAGTAGAGGGAGGCTGGAGCTACAGGTCCAGCACAAACCCCCTGCCAGTAGAGGGGGGGGGGGCTGGAGCTACTGGTCCAGCACCACCCCTCTGCCAGTAGAGGGGGCTAGAGCTACAGGTCCAGCACCAACCCGCTGCCAGTAGAGTGGGGGGGGGGCCTGGAGCTAGGTCCAGCACCAACCCCCTGCCAGTAGAGGGGGGCTGGAGCTAATGGTCCAGCACCAACCCCCTGCCAGTAGAGGGGGGGGGGCTGGAGCTACAGGTCCAGCACCAACCCCCTGCCAGTAGGTGGGGGGGCTGGAGCTTCAGGTCCAGCACCATCCCCATGCCAGTAGAGGGGGGCTGGAGCTACAGGTAAGGCACCAACCCCCTGCCAGTAGTGTGTGGTTGGAGCTACAGGTCCAGCACCAACCCCCTGCCAGTAGTGGGGGGTGGAGCTACAGGTCCAGCACCAACCTCTGCCAATAGAGGGGGCTAGAGCTACAGGTCCAGCATCAATCTCCAACCAGTAGAGGGGGGCTGGAGCTACAGGTCCAGCATCAACCCGCTGCCAGTAGAGTGGGGGGGGGGGCTGGAGCTACAGGTCCAGCTCCAACCCCCTGCCAGTAAATGGGGGGGGGGGCTGGAGCTACAGGTCCAGCACCAACCCCCTACCAGTAGAGGGGGGCTGGAGCTACAGGTCCAGCACCACCCCTCTGCCAGTAGAGGGGGGGGGGCTGCAGCTACAGGTCCAGCACCATCCCTCTGCCAGTAGAGGTGGGCTCGAGCTAAAGGTCCAGCACCAACCCCCTGCCAGTAGAGGGGAGGCTGGAGCTACAAGTCCAGCACCATCCCCCTGCCAGTAGAGGTGGGCTCGAGCTACAGGTCCGGCACCAACCCCCTGCCAGTAGAGGGGGGCTGGAGCTACAGGTCCAGTACCAACCCTCCTGCCAGTAGATGGGGGGGGGGCTGGAGCTACAGGTCCAGCACCAACCCCCTGCCAGTAGACGGGGGCTGGAGCTGCAGGTCTAGCACCAACCCCTGCCAGTAGAGGGGGGCTGGAGCTACAGGTCCAGCACCAACCCCCTGCCAGTAGAGAGGGGTTGGGTGGAGCTACAGGTCCAGTACCAACCCTCCTGCCAGTAGATGGGGGGGGGGGGGCAGGACCTACAGGTCCAGCACCAAACCCCTGCCAGTAGAGGGGCGCTGGAGCTACACGTCCAGCACCAACTCCCTGCCAGTAGAGGGGGGGGCTGGAGTTGCAGGTCCAGCACCAACCCCCACCAGTAGTGGAGGGATGGAGCTACAGGTCCAGCACCAACCCCCTGCCAGTAGAGGGGGGCTGGAGCTACAGGTCCAGCACCCCACCCCTTGCCAGTAGAGGGTGGCTGAAGCTACAAGTCCAACACCAACCCCCTGCCAGTAGAGGAGGGCTGGAGCTACAAGTCCAACACCAACCCCCTGCCAATTGAAGGGGGCTGGAGCTACAGGTCCAGCACCAATCTCCTACCAGTAGAGGGGGGGGGCTGGAGCTACAGGTCCAGCACCAACCCCCTGCCAGTAGAGGGAGGCTGGAGCTACAGGTCCAGCACCAACCCCCTGCCAGTAGAGGGGGGGGAGGCTGGAGCTACTGGTCCAGCATCACCCCTCTGCCAGTAGAGGGGGGCTGGAGTTACAGGTCCAGCACCAACCCCATGCCAGTAGAGGGCGGGGGGCTGGAGCTTCAGGTCCAGCACCAACCCACTGCCAGTATAGGGGAGGGGGGGGGGGCTGGAGCTACAGATCCAGCACCACCCCTCTGCCAGTAGAGGGGGGCTGGAGCTACAGGTCCAGCACCATCCCCATGCCAGTAGAGGGGGGGGCTGGAGCTTACAGGTCCAGCACCAACCCACTGCCAGTAGAGGGCGGGGGGCTGGAGCTTACAGGATCCAGCACCAACTCCCCCTGCCAGTAGAGTGGAGGGAGGCTGGAGCTATAGGTCCAGCAGTCAACCCCTCTGCCAGTAGAGGGGGGGGGAGGCTGGAGCTTATAGGTCCAGCACCATCCCCATGCCAGTAGAGGGGGGCTGGAGCTACAGGTCCGGCACCAACCCCCTGCCAGTAGAGGGGGGCTGGAGCTACAGGTCTAGCACCAACCCCCTGCCAATAGAGCAAGGCTGGAGCTATAAGTCCAACACCATCCCCCTGCCAGTAGAGGAGGGCTGGAGCTACAGGTCCAGCACCCCCCCACCTGCCATTAGAGGGGGCTACAGGTCCGGCATCAACCTCGTACCAGTAGAGGGGGGCTGGAGCTACAGGTCCAGAATCAACCCGCTGCCAGTAGAGTGGGGGGGGGGCCTGGAGCTAGGTCCAGCACCAACCCCCTGCCAGTAGAAGGGGGCTGGAGCTAATGGTCCAGCACCAACCCCCTGCCAGTAGAGGGAGGGGGGGGCTGGAGCTACAGGTCCAGCACCAACCCCCTGCCAGTAGGTGGGGGGGCTGGAGCTTCAGGTCCAGCACCATCCCCATGCCAGTAGAGGGGGGCTGGAGCTACAGGTAAGGCACCAACCCCCTGCCAGTAGTGTGTGGTTGGAGCTACAGGTCCAGCACCAACCCCCTGCCAGTAGTGGGGGGTGGAGCTACAGGTCCAGCACCAACCTCTGCCAATAGAGGGGGCTAGAGCTACAGGTCCAGCATCAACCTCCAACCAGTAGAGGGGGGCTGGAGCTACAGGTCCAGCATCAACCCGTTGCCAGTAGAGTGGGGGGGGGGGGGCTGGAGCTACAGGTCCAGCACCAACCCCCTGCCAGTAAAGGGGGGGGGGCTGGAGCTACAGGTCCAGCACCAACCCCCTACCAGTAGAGGGGGGCTGGAGCTACAGGTCCAGCACCACCCCTCTGCCAGTAGAGGGGGGGGGGGGGGCTGCAGCTACAGGTCCAGCACCATCCCTCTGCCAGTAGAGGTGGGCTCGAGCTAAAGGTCCAGCACCAACCCCCTGCCAGTAGAGGGGAGGCTGGAGCTACAAGTCCAGCACCATCCCCCTGCCAGCAGAGGTGGGCTCGAGCTACAGGTCCGGCACCAACCCCCTGCCAGTAGAGGGGGGCTGGAGCTACAGGTCCAGTACCAACCCTCCTGCCAGTAGATGGGGGGGGGGGGCTGGAGCTACAGGTCCAGCACCAACCCCCTGCCAGTAGACGGGGGCTGGAGCTGCAAGTCTAGCACCAACCCCTGCCAGTAGAGGGGGGCTGGAGCTACAGGTCCAGCACCAACCCCCTGCCAGTAGAGAGGGGTTGGGTGGAGCTACAGGTCCAGTACCAACCCTCCTGCCAGTAGATGGGGGGGGGGGGCTGGACCTACCGGTCAAGCACCAAACCCCTGCCAGTAGAGGGGCGCTGGAGCTACACGTCCAGCACCAACTCCCTGCCAGTAGAGGAGGGGCTGGAGCTACAGGTCCGGCACCATCCCCCTGCCAGTAGAGGGGGGCTGGAGTTGCAGGTCCAGCACCAACCCCCACCAGTAGTGGAGGGATGGAGCTACAGGTCCAGCACCAACCCCCTGCCAGTAGAGGGGGGCTGGAGCTACAGGTCCAGCACCCCACCCCTTGCCAGTAGAGGGTGGCTGAAGCTACAAGTCCAACACCAACCCCCTGCCAGTAGAGGAGGGCTGGAGCTACAAGTCCAACACCAACCCCCTGCCAATTGAAGGGGGCTGGAGCTACAGGTCCAGCACCAATCTCCTACCAGTAGAGGGGGGGGGGGTGGAGCTACAGGTCCAGCACCAACCCCCTGCCAGTAGAGGGAGGCTGGAGCTACAGGTCCAGCTCCAACCCCCTGCCAGTAGAGGGGGGGGGCTGGAGCTACTGGTCCAGCACCACCCCTCTGCCAGTAGAGGGGGGCTGGAGTTACAGGTCCAGCACCAACCCCCTGCCAGTAGAGGGGGGCTGGAGCTACAAGTCCAACACCAACCCCCTGCCAGTAGAGGGGAGGCTGGAGCTACAAGTCCAGCACCATCCCCCTGCCAGTAGAGGTGGGCTCGAGCTACAGGTCCGGCACCAACCCCCTGCCAGTAGAGGGGGCTGGAGCTACAGGTCCAGTACCAACCATCCTGCCAGTAAATGGGGGGGGGCTGGAGCTACAGGTCCAGCACCAACCCCCTGCCAGTAGAGGGGGGCTGGAGCTACAGGTCTAGCACCAACCCCTGCCAGTAGAGGGGGGGGGAGTGGAGCTACAGGTCCAGCATCAACCCCCTGCCAGTAGAGGGGCGCTGGAGCTACGCGTCCAGCACCAACTCCCTGCCAGTAAAGGAGGGGCTGAAGCTACAGGTCCAGCACCAACCCCTGCCAGTAGAAGGGGGCTGGACCTACAGGTCCAGCACCAACCCCTGCCAGTAGAAGGGGGCTGAACCTACAGGTCCAGCACCAAACCCCTGCCAGTAGAGGGGCGCGGGAGCTACAGGTACAGCACCAACTCCCTGCCAGTAGAGGAGGGGCTGGAGCTACAGGTCCGGCACCAACCCCCTGCCAGTAGAGGGGGGCTGGAGCTGCAGGTCCAGCACCAACCCCCCCTCCCTGCCAGTAGAGGGAGGCTGGAGCTACAGGTCCAGCACCAACCCCTTCTGCCTGTAGAGGGGCAATTGGACCTGCCGCTCACACCCCCCCCCCCCCCCGCCAGTAGAAGGGGGCTGGAGCTACAGGTCCAGCACCAACCCCCTGCCAGTAGAGGGGGGCTGGAGCTACAAGTCCAACACCAACCCCCTGCCAGTAGAGGAGGGATGAAGCTACAGGTCCAACACCAACCCCTTGCCAGTAGAGGAGGGATGGAGCTACATGTCCAGCATCTACCCCCTTGCCAGTAGAAGGGGGGGGGCTGGAGCTACAGGTCCAGCACCAACCCCTTGCCATAGAGGAGGGATGAAGCTACAGGTCCAGCACCAATCCCCTTCCAGTAGAGGAGGGCTGGAGCTACAAGTCCAACACCAACCACCTGCCAATTGAAGGGGGCGGGAGCTACAGGTCCAGCACCAATCCCCTACCAGTAGAGGGGGGGGGGGGCTGGAGCTACAGGTCCAGCACCAACCCCCTGCCAGTAGAGGGAGGCTGGAGTTATAGGTCCAGCACCATCCCCCTGCCAGTAGAAGGGGCTGGGACTACAGGTCCAGCCCCAACCTCCTGTCAGTAGAGGGGGGCTGGAGTTACAGGTCCAGCACCAATCCCCTACCAGTAGAGGGGGGCTGGAGCTACAAGTCCAGCACCAACCCCCCCTGCCAGTAGAGTGGGGGGGGGCTGGAGCGACAGGTCCAGCAGTAAACCCCTGCCAGTAGAGGGGGGGGGGAGGCTGGAGTTATAGGTCCAGCACCAACCCCCTGCCAGTAGAAGGGGCTGGGTCTACAGGTCCAGCATCAAACCCCTGCCAGTAGACGGAGGCTGGAGCTACAGGTCCAGCACCAGCCCCTGCCAGTAGAGGGGGGCCTAGAGCTACAGGTCCAGCACAAACCCTCTGCCAGTAGAGAGGGGGGGGGGGCTCGAGCTACAGGTCCAGCACCAACTCCCTTCCAGTAGAGGTGGTCTGGAGCTTCAGGTCTTGCACCAACCCCCTGCCAGTAGAGGGGGGTTGGAGCTACAGGTCCAGCACCAATCCCCTGCCAGTAGAGGGGGGCTGGAGCGACAGGTCCAGCACCAACCCCTTGCCAGTAGAGGGGGGCTGGAGCTACAGGTCCAGCACCAACTCCCTGCCAGTAGAGGGGGGGGCTGGAGCTAGAGGTCCAGCACCAACTCCCTGCCAGTAGAGGGGGGGCTTTAGCTACAGGTCCAGCACCCCACCCCCTGCCAGTAGAGGGGGGCTGGAGCTACAGGTCCAGCACCCCACCCCCTGCCAGTAGAGGGGGGCTCGAGCTACAGGTCCAGCACCAACTCCCTTCCAGTAGAGGGGGTCTGGAGCTTCAGGTCTTGCACCAGCAAACTGCCAGTAGAGTGTGGTTGGAGCTACAGGTCCAGCATCAATCCCCTGCCAGTAGAGGGGGGCTGGAGCTACAGATCCAGCACCAATCCCCTGCCAGTAGAGGGGGGCTGGAGCTACAGGTCCAGCACCCCACCCCCTGCCAGTAGAAGGGGGGCTGGAGCGTCAGGTCCAGCACCAACCCCCTGCCAGTAAAGGGGGGGCTGGAGCTACAGGTCCAGCATCAACCTCCCCTGCCAATAGTGGAGGGATGGAGCTACAGGTCCAGCACCAACCTCTGCCAATAGAGCAAGGCTGGAGCTACAGGTCCAGCCACCCCCCCTGCCAGTAGAGGGGGCTGGAGCTACAGATCCAGCACTAGCCCCCCCCCCTTGCCAGTAGAGGGGGCTAGATCTACAGGTCCAGCACCAACCCGCTGCCAGTAGAGGGGGGCTGGAGCTAATGGTCCAGCACCAACCCCCTGCCAGTAGAGGGGGGCTGGAGCTAATGGTCCAGCACCATCCCCCTGCCAGTAGAGGGGGGCTGGAGCTAATGGTCCAGCACCAACCCCCTGCCAGTAGAGGGGGGGGGGGGGGCTGGAGCTACAGGTCCAGCACCAACCCCCTGCCAGTAGGTGGGGGGGGGCTGGAGCTTCAGGTCCAGCACCAACTCCCTGCCAGTAGAGGGAAGGGGGCTGGAGCTACAGGTCCAGCACCACCCCTCTGCCAGTAGAGGGGGGGGGCTGGAGCTACAGGTCCAGCACCATCCCCATGCCAGTAGAGAGGGGCTGGAGCTACAGGTCCGGCACCAACCCCCTGCCAGTAGAGTGTGGTTGGAGCTACAGGTCCAGCATCAACCTCCCCTGCCAGTAGTGGGGGGTGGAGCTACAGGTCCAGCACCAACCTCTGCCAATAGAGCAAGGCTGGAGATATAAGTCCAACACCATCCCCCTGCCAGTAGAGGAGGGCTGGAGCTACAGGTCCAGCACCCCCCCCCCCTGCCATTAGAGCGGGCTATAGGTCCGGCATCAACCTCCTACCAGTAGAGGGGGGCTGGAGCTACAGGTCCAGAATCAACCCGCTGCCAGTAGAGTGGGGGGGGGGGCTGGAGCTACCGGTCCAGCACCAACCCCCTGCCAGTAGAGGGGGGGGGGGCTGGAGCTACAGGTCCAGCACCAACCCCCTGCCAGTATAGGGGGGGTGGCTGGAGCTACAGGTCTAGCACCAACCCCCTGCCAGTAGAGGGGGGCTGGAGCTACAGGTCCAGCACCACCCCTCTGCCAGAAGAGGGGGGGGGGGCTGCAGCTACAGGTCCAGCACCATCCCCCTGCCAGTAGAGGTGGGCTCGAGCTAAAGGTCCAGCACCAACCCCCTGCCAGTAGAGGGGAGGCTGGAGCTACAAGTCCAGCACCATCCCCCTGCCAGTAGAGGTGGGCTCGAGCTACAGGTCCGGCACCAACCCCCTGCCAGTAGAGGGGGGTTGGAGCTACAGGTCCAGTACCAACCCTCCTGCCAGTAGATGGGGGGGGGGCCGGAGCTACAGGTCCAGCACCAACCCCCTGCCAGTAGAGGGGGGCTGGAGCTACAGGTCTAGCACCAACCCCTGCCAGTAGAGGGGGGGGGGTGGAGCTACAGGTCCAGCATCAACCCCCTGCCAGTAGAGGGGCGCTGGAGCTACACGTCCAGCACCAACTCCCTGCCAGTAGAGGAGGGGCTGGAGCTACAGGTCCAGCACCAACCCCTGCAAGTAGAAGGGGGCTGGACCTACAGGTCCAGCACCAAACCCCTGCCAGTAGAGGGGCGCTGGAGCTACACGTCCAGCACCAACTCCCTGCCAGTAGAGGAGGGGCTGGAGCTACAGGTCCAGCACCAACCCTCCCTGCCAGTAGAGGGGGGATTGGAGCTGCAGGTCCAGCACCAACTCCCTGCCAGTAGAGGAGGGGCTGGAGCTACAGGTCCGGCACCAACCCCCTGCCAGTAGAGGGGGGCTGGAGTTGCAGGTCCAGCACCAACCCCATGCCAGTAGTGGGAGGCTAGAGCTACAGGTCCAGCACCAACCCCCTGCCAGTAGAGGGGGGCTGGAGCTACAGGTCCAGCACCCCACCCCTTGCCAGTAGAGGAGGGCTGGAGCTACAAGTCCAACACCAACCCCCTGCCAATTGAAGGGGGCTGGAGCTACAGGTCCAACACCAACCCCCTGCCAATTGAAGGGGGCTGGAGCTACAAGTCCAGCACCAATCCCCTACCAGTAGAGGGGGGGGGGCTGGAGCTACAGGTCCAGCACCAACCCCATGCCAGTAGAGGGAGGCTGGAGCTACAGGTCCAGCACCAACCCCCTGCCAGTAGAGGGGGGGGGGCTGGAGCTACTGGTCCAGCACCACCCCTCTGCCAGTAGAGGGGGGCTGGAGTTACAGGTCCAGCAGCAACCCCCTACCAGTAGACGGGGGCTGGAGCTACAAGTCCAGCACCAACCCACCCTGCCAGTAGAGTGGGGGGGCTGGTGCGACAGGTCCAGCAGTAAACCCCTGCCAGTAGAGGGGGGGGAGGCTGGAGTTATAGGTCCAGCACCAACCCCCTGCTAGTAGAAGGGGCTGGGTCTACAGGTCCAGCACCAACCCCCTGTCAGTAGAGGGGGGCTGGAGTTACAGGTCCAGCATCAACCCCCTGCCAGTAGAGGGAGGCTGGAGCTACAGGTCCAGCACCAGCCCCCTGCCAGTAGAGGGGGGCCTAAAGCTACAGGTCCAGCACAAACCCCCTGCCAGTAGAGAGGGGGGTGTGGGGCTCGAGCTATAGGTCCAGCACCAACTCCCTTCCAGTAGAGGGGGTCTGGAGCTTCAGGTCTTGCACCAACCCCCTGCCAGTAGAGGGGGGTTGGAGCTACAGGTCCAGCACCAATCCCCTGCCAGTAGAGGGGGGCTGGAGCGACAGGTCCAGCACCAACCCCTTGCCAGTAGAGGGGGGCTGGAGCTACTTGTCCAGCACAAACTCCCTGCCAGTAGAGGGGGGGCTGGAGCTACAGGTCCAGCACCAACTCGCTGCCAGTAGAGGGGGGGCTGGAGCTACAGGTCCAGCACCCCACCCCCTGCCAGTAGAAGGGGGGCTGGAGCTTCAGGTCCAGCACCAACCCCCTGCCAGTAAAGGGGGGGCTGGAGCTACAGGTCCAGCACAAACCCGCTGCCAGTAGAGTGGGGGGGGGGGCCTGGAGCTAGGTCCAGCACCAACCCCCTGCCAGTAGAGGGGGGGGGGGCTGGAGCTACAGGTCCAGCACCAACCCCCTGCCAGTAGGTAGGGGGGCTGGAGCTTCAGGTCCAGCACCAACTCCCTGCCAGTAGAGGGAAGGGGGCTGGAGCTACAGGTCCAACACCACCCCTCTGCCAGTAGAGGGGGGGGGCTGGAGCTACAGGTCCAGCACCATCCCCATGCCAGTTGAGGGGGGCTGGAGCTACAGGTCCGGCACCAACCCCCTGCCAGTAGAGGGGGGCTGGAGCTACAGGTCCAGCACCACCCCTCTGCCAGAAGAGGGGGGGGGGCTGCAGCTACAGGTCTAGCACCATCCCCCTGCCAGTAGAGGTGTTTCGAGCTAAAGGTCCAGCACCAACCCCCTGCCAGTAGAGCGGAGGCTGGAGCTACAAGTCCAGCACCATCTCCCTGCCAGTAGAGGTGGGCTCGAGCTACAAGTCCGGCACCAACCCCCTGCCAGTAGAGGGGGGCTGGAGCTACAGGTCCAGTACCAACCCTCCTGCCAGTAGATGGGGGGGGGGGCTGGAGCTACAGGTCCAGCACCAACCCCCTGAGAGTAGAGGGGGGCTGGAGCTACAGGTCCAGTACCAACCCTCCTGCCAGTAGATGGCAGGAGGGTTGATGGAGTAGAGGGGCAATTCTACCTGCAGCTCCAACCCCCCCCCCCCCACCCGCCAGTAGAAGGGGGCTGGAGCTACAGGTCCAGCACCAACCCCCTGCCAGTAGAGGGGGGCTGGAGCTACAAGTCCAACACCAACCCCCTGCCAGTAGAGGAGGGATGAAGCTACAGGTCCAACACCAACCCCTTGCCAGTAGAGGTGGGATGGAGCTACATATCCAGCACCTACCCCCTTGCCAGTAGAAGGGGGGGGGGGGGCTGGAGCTACAGGTCCAGCACCAACCCCTTGCCATAGAGGAGGGATGAAGCTACAGGTCCAGCACCAATCCCCTTCCAGTAGAGGGGGGCTGGAGCTACAGGTTCAGCACCAACCCGCTGCCAGTAGAAGGGGGGCTGGAGTTACAGGTTCAGCACCAATCCCATGCCAGTAGAGGGGACTGGAGCTACAGGTTCAGCACCAACCCCCTTGCCAGTAGAGGGGGACTGGAGCTATAGGTTCAACACCAATCCCCTGCCAGTAGAGGGGGGCTGGAGCTACAGGTCCAGCATCTACCCCCTGCCAGTAGAGAGGGGCTGGAGCTACAGGTCCAGCACCAATCCCATGCCAGTAGAGGGGGGGGGGCTGGAGCTACAAGTCCAGCACCAACTCCCTGCCAATAGAGATGGGCTGGAGCTACAGGTCCAGCACCAACCCCCCTGCCAGTAGAGAGGGGCTGGAGCTACAGGTCCAGCACCAATCCCATGCCAGTAGAGGGGGGGGGGCTGGAGCTACAGGTTCAACACCAATCCCCTGCCAGTAGAGGGGGGGCTGGAGCTACAGATCCTGCAAGAACCCCCTGCCAGTAGAGAGGGGGCTGGAGCTACAGGTCCAGCACCAACCCCTTGCAAGTATAGGGGGGCTGGAGCTACAGGTCCAGCACCAACCCCTTGCCTGTAGAGGGGGGCTGGAGCTTCAGGTTCAGCACCAATCCCCTGCCAGTAGAGGGGGGCTGGAGCTACGGGTTCAGCACCAATCCCATGCCAGTAGAGGGGGGCTGGAGCTACAGGTTCAGCACCAATCCCATGCCAGTAGAAGGGGGCTGGAGCTTCAGGTCCAGCACCAACCCCCCTGCCAGTAAAGGGGGACTTGAGCTACAGGTTTAACACCAATCCCCTGCCAGTAGAGGGGGGCTGGAGCTACAGGTCCAGCACCTACCCCCTGCCAGTAGAGGGGGGGCTGGCGCTACAGGTCCAGCACCAACCCCCTGCCAGTAGAGGGGGGCTGGAGCTACAGGTCCAGCACCAACCCCCTGCCAGATGAGGGGGGGGCTAGAGCTACAGGTCCAGCACCAACCCCCTGCCAGTAGATGGGGGTTGGAGCTACATATCCAGCCCCAATCCCCTGCCAGTAGAGGGGGGCTGAAGCTACAGGTCCAGCACCAACCCCCTGCCATTCGAGGAGGGCTGAAGCTACAAGCCCAGCACCAACCCCCCTGCCAGTAGAGAGGGGTAGGAGCTACAGTTCGAGCACCAACCCCCTGCTAGTAGAGGGGGGCTGGAGCTACAGGTCCAGCACCAACCCCCTGCCAGATGAGGGGGGGGCTAGAGCTACAGGTCCAGCACCAACCCCCTGCCAGTAGATGGGGGTTGGAGCTACATATCCAGCCCCAATCCCCTGCCAGTAGAGGGGGGCTGAAGCTACAGGTCCAGCACCAACCCCCTGCCATTCGAGGAGGGCTGAAGCTACAAGCCCAGCACCAACCCCCCTGCCAGTAGAGGGGGGTTGGAGCTATAGGTCCAGCACCAACCCCCTGCCAGTAGAGGGGAGCTGGAGGTACAGGTCCAGCATAATGGGGCAGACATTGACCACAGGTGATAATGGGGCTGACACTGACCACAGGTGATAATGGGGCTGACACTGACCACAGGTGATAATGGGGCTGACACTGTCCACAGGTTATAATGGGGCTGACACTGACCACAGGTTATAATGGGGCTGACACTGACCACAGGTTATAATGGGGCTGACACTGACCACAGGTTATAATGGGGCTGACACTGCCCACAGGTGATAATGGGGCTGACACTGCCCACAGGTGATAATGGGGCTGACACTGCCCACAGGTGATAATGGGGCTGACACTGACCACAGGTTATAATGGGGCTGACACTGACCACAGGGTATAATGGGGCTGACACTGACCACAGGTGATAATGGGGCTGACACTGACCACAGGTGATAATGGGGCTGACACTGACCACAGGTTATAATGGGGCTGACACTGTCCACAGGTTATAATGGGGCTGACACTGACCACAGGTTATAATGGGGCTGACACTGACCACAGGTTATAATGGGGCTGACACTGACCACAGGTTATAATGGGGCTGACACTGACCACAGGTTATAATGGGGCTGACACTGCCCACAGGTGATAATGGGGCTGACACTGACCACAGGTTATAATGGGGCTGACACTGCCCACAGGTGATAATGGGGCTGACACTGACCACAGGTTATAATGGGGCTGACACTGACCACAGGTGATAATGGGGCTGACACTGACCACAGGTGATAATGGGGCTGACACTGTCCACAGGTTATAATGGGGCTGACACTGACCACAGGTTATAATGGGGCTGACACTGACCACAGGTTATAATGGGGCTGACACTGCCCACAGGTGATAATGGGGCTGACACTGACCACAGGTTATAATGGGGCTGACACTGACCACAGGTGATAATGGGGCTGACACTGACCACAGGTTATAATGGGGCTGACACTGACCACAGGTGATAATGGGGCTGACACTGTCCACAGGTTATAATGGGGCTGACACTGACCACAGGTTATAATGGGGCTGACACTGACCACAGGTTATAATGGGGCTGACACTGACCACAGGTTATAATGGGGCTGACACTGCCCACAGGTGATAATGGGGCTGACACTGCCCACAGGTGATAATGGGGCTGACACTGCCCACAGGTGATAATGGGGCTGACACTGACCACAGGTTATAATGGGGCTGACACTGACCACAGGTTATAATGGGGCTGACACTGACCACAGGTGATAATGGGGCTGACACTGACCACAGGTGATAATGGGGCTGACACTGACCACAGGTTATAATGGGGCTGACACTGTCCACAGGTTATAATGGGGCTGACACTGACCACAGGTTATAATGGGGCTGACACTGACCACAGGTTATAATGGGGCTGACACTGACCACAGGTTATAATAGGGCTGACACTGACCACAGGTTATAATGGGGCTGACACTGCCCACAGGTGATAATGGGGCTGACACTGACCACAGGTTATAATGGGGCTGACACTGCCCACAGGTGATAATGGGGCTGACACTGACCACAGGTTATAATGGGGCTGACACTGACCACAGGTGATAATGGGGCTGACACTGACCACAGGTGATAATGGGGCTGACACTGTCCACAGGTTATAATGGGGCTGACACTGACCACAGGTTATAATGGGGCTGACACTGACCACAGGTTATAATGGGGCTGACACTGCCCACAGGTGATAATGTGGCTGACACTGCCCACAGGTGATAATGGGGCTGACACTGACCACAGGTTATAATGGGGCTGACACTGACCACAGGTGATAATGGGGCTGACACTGACCACTGGTGATAATGGGGCTGACACTGACCACAGGTGATAATGGGGCTGACACTGTCCACAGGTGCTAATGGGGCTGACACTGACCACAGGTGATAATGGGGCTGACACTGACCACAGGTGATAATGGGTCTGACACTGACCACAGGTGATAATGGGGCTGACACTGTCCACAGGTTGAGGACCTCCACAGGATGAGGGAGCCCGTCTAGAGGCTGGTGGAGGCTGGCCGGGTGTTGGCCGTCCAGGAAGACCAAGATGGCTGCCGCTCCGCCAGGATAACTCTACAAGACGGACAGCTGTACCTCCACTCACTCCTGCGTCAGCCCACGCCCGCCCACGCCCACACCCTCCAGGTTACTTTATTACACCCACTAGTCTTACTGACATTACTGACTTACTGAGTTATGGTAACTAATGTGATAACATTTTGTTATACAGTTGTCAGCATGATTTATTTCATTTCCTACAGGAGAGTGAGGTTATGGGCGTGCTGGAGCCCTCCTGCACCCTGGCGTTCCTTGACCTCGGGTGGGCGGGGTCAACAAGAGGGCGGGTCACCATCCGGCTGACCCCTGACACTCCGCTGGCCAGACAGTTTGTGTTGTTGTGTTCGGGCCAGCGGGGCCACACCTACCGCAACACTAAACTGTTGCAGATGTGGAACAAGGGTCGGCAGTGGGAGAGTGTGGTGGGCGGAGACTACGAGAGTAATGATGGTGAGGGAGGAGCCCCACTGCTGCCTGACCTCCATGGGCAGTACCGGGAGTCACGCCGGGCAGGAGCCGTGTTGTGCTGCGTTGATCCGGGGGGTCCCAGGTGTGCCCAGTTCGTCATCACCACCAGGGACCTCCAGGGACAGTACCGGAGGTCAGGCCGGGTAGGAGCCGTGTTGTGCTGCGATCTTCCGGGGGGTCCCAGGTGTGCCCAGTTCGTCATCACCACCAGGGACCTCCAGGATGGTTACCAGTGGCCACATGTCTTCGGTGATGTGGTGAGCGGCCTGGATGTGGTGAGGGCAGCAGTCAACCACAGTGACATTACGGAGGTGACTGTGGTGGACTGTGGTGTTGTGCTGCCACTCTAGTTCAGTGTACCATTACCATCACTACTGTGGTGTTGTGCTGCCACTCTAGTTCACTGTACCATTACCATCACTACTGTGGTGTTGTGCTGCCACTCTAGTTCACTGTAATATCACCATCACTACTATGGTGTTGTGCTGCCACTCTAGTTCACTGTACCATCACTACTGTGGTGTTGTGCTGCCACTCTAGTTCACTGTACCACCACCATCACTACTGTGGTGTTGTGCTGCCACTCTAGTTCACTGTACCATCACCATCACTACTGTGGTGTTGTGCTGCTACTCTAGTTCACTGTACCATCACTACTGTGGTGGTGTGCTGCCACTCTAGTTCACTGTACCACCATCATCACTACTGTGGTGTTGTGCTGCCACTCTAGTTCACTGTACCATCACTACTGTGATGTTGTGCTGCCACTGTAGTTCACTGTACCACCACTATCACTACTGTGGTGTTGTGCTGCCACTCTAGTTCACTGTACCATCACTACTGTGGTGTTGTGCTGTCACTCTAGTTCACTGTACCATCACCATCACTACTGTAGTGTTGTGCTGCCACTCTAGTTCACTGTACCATCACCATCACTACTGTGGTGTTGTGCTGCCAGTCTAGTTCACTGTACCACCACTATCACTACTGTGGTGTTGTGCTGCCACTCTAGTTCACTGTACCATCACCATCACTCCTGTGGTGTTGTGCTGCCACTCTAGTTCACTGTACCATCACCATCACTACTGTGGTGTTGTGCTGCCAGTCTAGTTCACTGTACCACCACCATCACTACTGTAGTGTTGCCACTCTAGTTCACTGTACCACCACTACTGTGGTGTTGTGATGCCACTCTTGTTCACTGTACTACCACCATCACTACTGTGGTGTTATGCTGCCACTCTAGTTCACTGTACCATCACCATCACTACTGTGGTGTTGTGCTGCCAGTCTAATTCACTGTACCACCACCATCACTACTGTGGTGTTGTGCTGCCACTCTAGTTCACTGTACCATCACTACTGTGGTGTTGTGATGCCACTCTTGTTCACTGTACTACCACCATCACTACTGTGGTGTTATGCTGCCACTCTAGTTCCCTGTACCTCCACCATCACTACTGTGGTGTTGTGCTACCACTCTAGTTCACTGTACCATCACCATCTCTACTGTGGTGTAGTGCTGCCTCTCTAGTTCACTGTACCATCACTATCACTATCACTACTGCATCACCATGGACTGCGTGTTTTGATGACAATGTAATATAAGGACACGCCTTTATCACTATATCATCATGACTTCACTATCTTTGGTATTTAACACTTTGGTATTTATACTTTGGTATCATATACCTGACAATCACGGCTGTATCACCATTAGTGCTTTATCTTCCCAGTACTGTAACCTATCATTGTTGTATCTCTATAGCTTCACTATCACCTCTATATATCACCATCACCTTAGTGCCCGCACTTGGGGTCATATACTGACCATGTTGAGTAACAAATTGTTGGTGTCACTATATGACAGCTGTTGTCACTGTTATATCACTAACAGCTCACTATCACATAACACTATCACTGCTACACCAACATCATTTCACTTTCTCTGCATTATCACCTCAGTGATAGTTTCCTCCTTACATTTACTAATATATCACTATCACTGCTACAGCTTGTAGCACCACTGCTGCACCATCACTGCTATATCACCATCACCTCACCATCACTGTCATATAACCACCTCAGTATCACTATCACACTATCTTTATTAAATTACTATCACTGCTATATCACCATCACCTCACAATCACTCAGGTGTGTTGTGATATTACCATCCTGGCCCATGGTGTGTTGTGGTATTACCATACTGGTCCATGGTGTGTTGTGATATTACCATACTGGTCCATGGTGTGTTGTGATATTACCATACTGGACCATAGTGTGTTGTGATATTACCATACTGGACCATGGTGTGTTGTGGTATTACCATACTGGTCCATGGTGTGTTGTGATATTACCATACTGGTCCATGGTGTGTTGTGGTATTACCATACTGGACCATAGTGTGTTGTGATATTACCATACTGGACCATGGTGTGTTGTGGTATTACCATACTGGTCCATGGTGTGTTGTGATATTACCATACTGGACCATGGTGTGTTGTGGTATTACCATACTGGTCCATGGTGTGTTGTGATATTACCATACTGGACCATGGTTTGTTGTGATATTAAAATACTGGTCCATGGTGTGTTGTGATATTACCATACTGGACCATGGTGTGTTGTGATATTACCATACTGGACCATGGTGTGTTGTGATATTACCATACTAGTCCATGGTGTGTTGTGGTATTACCATATGGGTGTGAGGTGGTGTTATGACCACACATACACCAGTATGATCATACTGTAGCTGGTGTATGATGTGCTCAAACTGTATAGTGATGTCTTGGCTGATTAGCCTAGTATCACGAATATTAATTTATGTAGTTATTCTTTTTTCGACAACACACTAGTATTAAATGTGTATTGCCAATGTATGCCACATATATCTATGTATATTATATATCTGTACCATAAGTCCTTGCCATGTATTTGTGGATATATATTAGAAGTCTAGTGAATAGCAGTAGCCTAATGTCATGTAGCTCGAAAAACATCCGTATATGCTTATATTATGGAATGCTATATAATGCTGTATAGGAAATATTATGTGGACTATGATGGAGAATGTATAAATTTAGGTCTCAGATGTATTACTGTCATGTATACTGTGTAATTTCCCTTTCATTATTGTTCATTACATTGTCCTCTAACATTAAATTAGATTTTGGCACTGTGAGATGTATACCACATAGACATGGCTTTGATACACATGTATATATACTTTATATTGTATTCATGTATGCTTATGTATAATGGCTGGCTGGCAGATGTCTTGAAATCCTCCCTTAACCCCTCCTCCCCTCTCCCGCCAGTGTTACCATGTCTTGCCAATATGAATTCTTTGTTCACATATTTTTATATCATGATATAATCTTTAATGTACTGAATTATTGATATGTATTATTATGTAAGGTTGTGTATTATAGTCTTTATTTTGTTGATATATGAATTAGAAGTTCTTGATGGAGATATGTCTGTATATGAGCTTGAGATATTTGAAAGAGAGGAGTCAGCTGACTCATAGAGGTGGATACAGTGTCGCTCCCGGCCAGCATGGCTCTGGGCGGTCACTCTTTGATTTTCTCAGTCGAGCGCTTGTGTTGCCGCTACGGTCCGGGTTTTGTGACCTTATTTGTGTCATTTGACTGCTAGGATATTTGTCATGTTGCAGTAATGTATACCATGGATCAGTTCTACCATTGTGCATCCTTTATACCAGGTGATAGGTGCTGTTATATATCTTAGTGAGGTGGGTACCTGAGGATCTTAAGTGATGCCATTGTGCTGTATATATTAATTCCTCATACCTCATTTGTTAATGGTTGTGACACTACCCTGTATTGGTATTAGCAGCATAATAGGCGCTAGTGTCCCACTGTGCCACGATAGAGCCTGGCATCAGCTAGTGCTGATTGTATGCAGTTTTGAGACCTGTTGATCATGACCAGCTTTGAGAAGCTGGATAAATCATTGAGTGTGAGTTTATAGATTGTATTCTTTTTTATATGTTATGTTCATTTACGTTAATGCCCAGTAAACTGGTATATTTTTTGTTAGCCTTTCACTCTCCTAGATACTTATTGATATTTGCCCCTCCCCGCTCAGCTCGTTGTCGCCGTGTGGGGGCCTAGTGGGCGGCTGCCGGAGTGTGATGCTCCTTGGGACAGTCCTCTGTCCTTTTCTAGCCTTGTGCTCCTGCTGCCGTCCTCTCCAATTCTGCTGGGCATCTTTTCCTTTTCCTTCTGTTTCGTTTTTCTCCCCCCTCTTCTCCTATCTGCTTGCCGTTTCCTGCCGACCTTTTGCTCGTTCTGGTTCTTCCCTTGGACTTCTTCTATTTTGACGCCCGGGTGCTTGAGGAGGCATACTCTTGCACCCGTAGAACTGCAGTACCCGACGTAGAGAGCGAGGGGAACCTTTTATTGTCAATCCCCACTTCGTCACTGAACCCGATCTCGACGGACTGTCGGTTTCTTAAGGTGGCGTTTGTGGGGCGTATACTCACGACGCACCCCTAGGAGGCCCCGACAAGATCGGCGATAGCTTCTTGTTGGGTGTCCTGCCTCTAATTGTGGCTCCATGGTGGGTGTGGGGGCACATTCGTGAATGAATTCTTCTTTTCGTCAAGATGATAACCCCTGTTTCGGCTTCTTCTGGTTTACCTTCTCAGGCTCGTGGGGTGGGCGACCAAGCCCCCGAGTCGGTCCGTATTGGAAGACCGGGCTCTGTAGCCTCCGCTGCATTGGGCCCCGACCTTGCTCCTCCTTTGGCCTCTCTGACTCCTTCCCCTGGCTCCCCTCCCTCTGTGGTTGGGTCGAGCCCCAAGCCCCCAGTGGTGACTACCTCGTCCCCTGGCGCGGCTCCTTCTCTAGTTGTAACTACTGCGCCTTTTAACCCCTCTCTCTCTGGGGGTTCTCACCACCGTCCTCGTCACGGCCGCCCTCGCTCGATTCCTTCCAGTTCTGCTACCTATCAAGCATTGTTTGGTCCCGCTTCGTGGGCCAAATATTTTGATCTCCTCCCTCTTGATTCTGCGCCTCCTGACGATTTCTCCCTCCATCGACATCTCATTGATTCCGTGGATGCCTCCATTACTTTCAACCCCACTCGTCTCGGTACACGTGTCGTTGCTGCTCCTTCTCAGGATGCTGCTTCCCGCTTGGCTGCCTTATCCTGCCTTGGCGAGACCCCCGTTCGGGTCTCGAAGAACGCTCAGGTGAATGCCAGTGTTGGCACTATTTTGCTCCCGCCCCACGTTGCGACCGGTGTTCGGGACCTGCGCGACTGCCACGACGATATTCGACATATCCTCGCTGCCCAGGGCCATTCTATTCTCCAGGTGGACACGTTTACTCGTCCCCCTCGTGGTAGTCGCCGTCAGCCCCTCTGGGTTGTGAAGATTACCTTTGATGGTAGGACCCTTCCACCCTCTGTCATTCTTGCTGGTGCCAGGTGCTCTGTCCAGGAGTACATTCCTTCTCCTGGGCTCTGCAACAAGTGCTGGAGGTTTGGGCATGGTGCCCTCCGCTGCTCCTGGACTGTCTCTCTCTGTCCTTTGTGTGGTGGCGAAGGTCACTCTAAGTCGAAGTGCGCTTCTCCCCAGGCTCGTTGCCTTAACTGCGGTGAGGCCCATCCTACCTTCTCCCGTGCGTGTGTCCATTACAAGCTTGAGGCAGCCGTCCTCAACCTGAAGCACCGGGAGCGTTTATCTTTTTCTGAGGCGAGGCGCCAGGTTCGCCGGTTCCCGCCTTATGCTAATATCTCTTATGCTCGCGTGTTGCGCTCTTCCTCTCCTCGTCCTTCCCGCCTTCCTCAGACTCACAACCGTTTCCGGGCCTTGGACCCTGATGCGCCCACTGCCCACTCCTCTGTCCCTTTGGGTTCTCTCCCGAAGGATCCTCCTCCTGGTCCTCTGTCTGGGGTTCCCCTTCCTTCTACCCGGTCTGTGTCTTCTGTGTCTTCTTCCTCGTCCCCCTCCGATCCTCCTTCCCATCCTCTTCCTCCATCTATCGGCTCTCCCCACCGCCTGTCGGTGCGGGCGGATGTCCATCGCTCTCCTAACGGCCGTCGTGTGTGCTCTCGTTCGGCTTCTCCTGTTGAGACACTGGAATCCGTTGCCCGGTACGTAGTTGCTGGGACACCGGTCTCTTTAAGTCAGAAGCGTAAGCCTGGCTCCTCTCCTTCCTCTTCCCCGGCGGGTAAGAAGGCTTCGCTTTCTTCCTCAGCTCCTCCTCCTGGCTCTGTTGCTCCTTCCCCTCCCGTTTCAGTGCTTGCGCCCCCTGTTCCTGCTATGGAGGCCCCTGCTTCCCTTTCGGTTGCTGCTCTTGCTGGGGTGCGCTCCCCTCTTTCTACTCCCCCTCTTCCTGCTGCTGTCCTTGACTGCTCCTCTCCGTTGTCTCCTCCTCTTCCTCCTCCTCCTCCTCCTCCTCCGGACCCTGCCCGCCCACCTCTGATCTGTTCTCCCGTTTCCTTCCCTCCGTCTTTGCTCAGTTTACCCATGCCCCCTAACCCTGACTTTGCTGACCCTGATCCCGACCCTGATATTCTTTAACGTGCTCTGTTGCTCTTACGCCGTTGTTTCTTCCTTGTTCTCTGTTTTTGTCCTTTCTCTTCTCGTCGTTGTCCATTCTTCAATGGAACGTTCGAGGTTATTACGCCAATTTCCTCGAACTCCAACTTCTGATTTCGCGGTTTTCGCCCCTTTGTGTCTGTCTCCAGGAGCCAATGCTTGGTGCTCGTCCTGGTCGTTTTCGTGGCTATTCCTTTCTCTCTCCCCCCCCCCCCAGCCATTGCTGGGGCTTCTAATTCTTCTGCTCTCTTGATTCGGGCTGATGTTCCCTTTGTTCCTTTACTTTTTCCTTCGCCTCTCCATTGTTCTGCTGCTCGTATCTTTGTGGGGAAATGGTACACAGTTTGTTCCATTTATCTCCCCCCGAGTGTCCCGCTCTCTCTTCCTGATTTGAAACACCTCCTAGACTCCTTGCCGGAGCCTGTGCTCCTGCTGGGTGACTTCAATTGTCGTCATTCTCTTTGGGGTGACGTTCTGACGAATACCCGGGGTCGCCTCCTTGAGCCGTTTCTCCTCTCTTCTTCCCTGTCTCTTCTGAATTCTGGTGAGCCCACTCATTTGGACTCTCGGACTCGCACCCTTTCTTGTCTTGATCTTTCTCTCTGCTCTTCTTCTCTTTACTTAGATTTCACGTGGCAGGTTCTTGATGACCTCCATGGAAGTGATCATTTCCCCATCCTTGTTTCTTTTTTCTCTTTTTTTGCCCTTCCCTCTCTTTCCCTAGGTGGCAGTTTGCTAAGGCGGACTGGACCCTATTTTCCCTCAGTGCTACTCTCTCTGACCTCTCCCTTCTGCCCCTCTCTCGCGCTCTCCTCCTTTTTCATGACACTGTCTTCAACGCTGCCCTCTGCTCTATTCCTCGCTCTTCCTCTCGGGGTCCACGGAAGTGCGTTCCCTGGTGGAATGCGGACTGTGCTCGGGCTGTCCGCTGTAATCGTGCAGCCTGGAAGAGGCACCGCCGTAGGCAGACGACCGATTCTTTTCTTTTCTTTCGGAAAGCGAGTGCGGTGGCCCGTAGGGCCATCCGTATGACTAAACGTGAATGTTGGGCATCTTATGTCTCAACAATTACGTCCGAAACCCCTCTGGCCCAGATCTGGAAGCGTATCCGCAAGATAGCGGGTAAGTTCGTTCCCGATGTTTCACCGGTCCTTCACCTCCATGATACTCTTGTGGCGGACCCGTTGCAGGTCGCTTCCGAACTGGTTTCCCACTTTTCTTCTGTTAGCTCTGGTCTTCATCTTCCCCAATCTTTCCTTCTTCGTAAACCTGTCCTTGAGTCTCGTCCTTTAGATTTCTGCACTCATCTTCAGCTTCCCTATAATGATCCCTTCTCTCTCTCTGAACTTCGTTCTGCCCTGGCCCTCTGCGGTTCTACGGCGGCGGGCTCCGATGGTATTCATTATGAGATGCTTCGCCATCTCCCTCCGAGCACGTCTCAGTATTTACTGAGTCTGTATAATCGGATCTGGGAGTCGTCGTCAGTCCCTGAGGACTGGCTCGATGCCGTTGTCCTCCCTGTTCGCAAACCGGGGTCTCTGGGTACTTCCCCTAAGGACTTTCGCCCTATTGCTCTCACAAGTTGTGTCTGCAAACTCTTTGAACGTATGGTTAACGTTCGTCTGATGTGGTTCCTGGAACACCATCACCTCCTCTCCCCTTCTCAATTTGGTTTCCGCAAGTGCCGCAGCACGACAGATGTCCTGGTGAACTTGGAGGTCTATATTCGTACTGCTTTTGCTGCGAAGACCTCCGTTGTTGCCGTCCTTTTTGACCTAGAAAAGGCTTATGACACCACTTGGCGTTATCATATCCTATCTCAACTTCATTCTTTTGGCCTTCGTGGTCATCTCCCTCTCTTTCTCCGCAGCTTCCTCTCTCGTCGTTCCTTTCGGGTGCGCCTTGGTACCGCTCTCTCTCCCTCTTTTCAGCAATACGAAGGTGTGCCCCAGGGTAGTGTTCTGAGCACTACTCTTTTTCTGGTTGCCCTCAATGGTCTTCTTTCCTCTCTTCCTTCTGGTGTCTTCTCCGCTCTCTATGTCGATGATCTTACCCTTTGTTGTCAGGGTGATGATTCGCCTCTCCTTCAACGCCGGCTTCAACTTGCAATTGATGCCATGTCGTCTTGGGCCACAGGTCATGGCTTCAAGTTCTCTACTTCTAAGACTTGTGCCATGACTTTCACGCGGAAACGGGTTGTTCTTCGTCCCTCTTTGTCACTTTATGGTCATCCCCTTGAATACAAAGATTCCGCGAAGCTTTTGGGGTTATTCCTTGACACTCGTTTGTCTTGGTCTCCCCATATCTCTTACCTCCGTGTTGAGTGCTCTAAGGCCCTTACCCTCCTTCGGGTCTTGTCCCATACTTCTTGGGGGGCAGATAGGCGCACTCTCCTTGCTTTACATTCCTCTCTCGTCCTGTCTAAGCTCGATTATGGTTGCCCTGCTTACTCGTCTGCTTCTCCTTCTACTCTTCGCCGTCTTGATGCTTTGTACCATACTGGGTTGCGCCTCAGTTCTGGTGCCTTTCGTTTGACTCCCATCCTTAGCTTGTATGTTGACACTGGCTTCCTGTCTCTCCAGGACAGCCGTGATCGCTACTGTCTTCGCTATCTTGCGCGGTCCTTGCAACATCCTTCCTCTCGCCTCTGTCGTGCTTTAACTTTTACCCCTCCTGCGGTTCCTGTTCCTCTTCACCACCTCCCTCTTTCTGTCCGGTTATCTCGCCTACAGGATTCTCTTTCCGTTCGAATTTCTGATGTTTCTCCTCGTGTTGTTCCTTCTTTGCCCCCGTGGAGGGTCCCTCTTCCGCGGTTTTGTACATCCTTTACCCGTATCACTAAAGCTTTTACCCCTCCTACGGTTCTAAAACGCCTTTTCCTCGAGCACTTTTCTTCTCACTCCCGCTCCGTTTCTGTCTTCACCGATGGGTCTAAGTCAGCGGACGGTGTTGGCTACTCTGTTGTTTTTCCTGATCGCACTTATATGTGTCGCTTGCCTCCGGAAACTAGCATCTTTACAGCGGAACTTTATGCTATTCTCTATGCTCTTCGTCTCCTGCTTTCTCGTTGTCAGTCTTCCTTTGTGGTTGTTGTTGACTCTCGTAGTGCCCTCATGGCTCTCGGGTCCTTTAATCCGGTTCATCCAGTAGTTGTCGAGATCCAGCATTGGCTGTTTCTCGTTCACAGTAAATTTAAGTCGGTTGAGTTTTGTTGGGTTCCCAGCCATATTGGTGTGTCTTTAAATGAGCGTGCGGATGCTGCTGCCAAGGAAGCTGTCCGCTCTTGTCCCATCTCTCGCAAAGGCATTCCCTATTCCGACTTTTACCCGGTTATCCATTCCTCAGTCCTTACCCGTTGGCAGGCTTCTTGGTTGTCTGTTACTGGTAACAAGCTACGTACTCTTAAATGTTGTGTTTCCTCGTGGCCGTCCTCCTTCCACCGTAACCGGCGGTGGGAAACAGCTCTGGTGAGGTTGCGTATTGGCCATACTCGCTTAACCCATGGTCACTTGATGGAGCGCCGCCCTGTTCCTTATTGTCCTAGTTGCATTGTCCCTCTTACGGTCGTGCATGTCCTTCTTGAATGTCCTGACTTCCAGGACAAGCGTGTGTCTTGCTTTCCGACCGCCCCTCGCGGTCACCTGTCCCTCGATAGAATTCTTGGTGACTCGGATACTTTTGATATCGTTCGCCTTATGCGTTTTTGTTCTCGTATTGGCATCCTTGGTGATATTTAGCGCCCTCTGATTATTTTGCGTATTTGATGGTGCTACATAGCCTTCCCGGTTTGGTGCCTTCTTTTGATAATTACTTACTTACTTATTGATATTTGGCAAGTCTATGTTTTCCATTGATCTCCACTGAAGCCTGACCAGGATTTTCACACAATTCCCCCATGCACTCTCACTGTCATCTAGGAATGTTCTACCTCTGATGCTCCTCTTTTAATACACAGAGTAATGACACTAACATGTGATTACCCTTCATGCACTTTGTCAGAGTGCGTGGTGGGGGGGGGGGGATTGTGTGAAAATCTTAGTCCGGCTTCAGTAGAAGCCTCAGGAAACCCTCGTGTGTTCTGCAGAACTCCAGATTGCAGTCCTTTCCTATGTCGTGGCCTGATTGTCTGGGGCATGAGCATGAAAATATCCACCACATAGGTTCGAATCCTCATCACGGCTCCTAAGGATTTTCTCACTAATTTAATTATTCCCATCCTAATTAGTAACAATATGTATTCGAGAAATAGTGATGGGCTTTAATTACTCTCGGTTCACTTTCACACCTGCAAAGGTAGGAAATAAACTCCTAAGTCAAAAAATAGAACATTTAATACAAATAAATGAAGATAGCAAATATTGATATTAACTGAGGCTGGACCCACAACCTCTCAGTGTACTCTTCTTGAACTCTCCTCAACACTCCAGTTACACCATGTTACAAACATGTTGTTAATTGTCTTGTATCACCGGTCGTATACGATACGTATCGTATCGTATCGTTTCACCTTGTATCAGGAGCCGGTCGACCGAGCGGACAGCACGCTGGACTTGTGATCCTGTAGTCCTGGGTTCGATCACAGGCGCCGGCGAGAAACAATGGGCAGAGTTTCTTTCACCCTATGCCCCTGTTACCTAGCAGTAAAATAGGTACCTGGGTGTTAGTCAGCTGTCATGGGCTGCTTCCTGGGGGTGGAGGCCTGGTCGAAGACCGGGCCGCGGGGACACTAAAGCCCCGAAATCATCTCAAGATATCTCAAGATATATATCACATGTGACTGTCTCCGCTGTAACTGAGGTGAACCTTTGGTCAAAACTGTACATGTATCTAATGTGCTCATATGTTCAATATCTTCACCACATAACCTTCACTTCCTGGACAAAAATAGTTAGCAATAAATCAACATATGGTCAAACACTCCACATAATGTACAACAATAATGGGTACACAAACTTGCACATATATGTCTAATATTGGTAAGTCCCTTGACGATTGTTCATCAATAACATTCCCTGAGGTAATTAAGATCAGCCATTCTCGACGCCAAGACAAAAGAATATTACATGCATGGAAAGGTATGAGCAGTTGGTCATAGGAGACACTGCTAACGACCCGTTGTTGAGTGCCTTGAACACTCCAATGGGATTTTTTTTTTTTTTTTTTTTTTTTTTTTTTTATTTTATTATTTTTTTTTTTTTTTTTCTACCACAGACGTGGCCACACATTTACAATGCTAACCAGCATATATACATTTTCTTCTGTCCTCCATGGACAGGGTTAGAGAAGTGTTAAACATACAGTTCAAGGGTTTATTGAACACTCAACCACAGGAGGTGATTCGGTGCTTTTAAAATGCTAAGCTAACCTACATACGTAAATACAAAGATACACAGATTTACGTACGCCCTACATAAAGTATTAGATGT
This sequence comes from Procambarus clarkii, assembly GCF_040958095.1. Classification (NCBI taxonomy): domain Eukaryota; kingdom Metazoa; phylum Arthropoda; class Malacostraca; order Decapoda; family Cambaridae; genus Procambarus; species Procambarus clarkii. The sequence goes on along the minus strand of NC_091187.1, from coordinate 41,888,935 downwards.
GTCTTTTACATAGTGTCATTAATGTACATTCACAAAGGTGAAATGTAATTCTGATCAGCTTCCATATATGCTTTATACCCATACATATACATACACACACACACATACACATACATATATACACACATACATGCATTCACATACATTTGTCTCATTTACCCTGACAGGGTGAGGTAGCTGATAAAGAAACTAGTGTGCAATTAAGCACTTAATCACTGAAGGTGCTTTTACAAGCTCAGGTTATATAGTTACATCACATACATACATTGTATGATTGATACATTACATGGTCAATTTTGGATACAAGTCCAATATATCATCAAGTGTTCCAGTACTCATATAGTAACTACAGAGTTCAGCATACCTTAGCCCAGGAGGGCGAAAGTCAGTCAGTATGGGACATTCTACAATATAATGTTCAAGATAATATGTCAAGATAATGTTCAATATAATGTTTTCAGTTAACACTGAAAAGCATCACTGAAAGTACTCAGAGTATGGGTAACGATGTTTATCAGTGCTATACCGACGGCTCTGTAGAAGAAGGTGGACGATGTACCGGATGTGCATGTAACATATTTGAACAATCTTCTCTCGTACATACAGCAATGAAGCGCGTCAATGACTGGGCAAGTACAACTCAAACCGAACTTGCAGGCATATACCTTGCCACTGAATTTTTAAAAGACAAAGGCAGTGGACTTATATACTGTGACTCGCAGAGTGCACTCCTGGCATTGAACGCACATAGTAGTGACACCCAGAAAATAGTCAGTGATATTCGAATGAATGTTTTAGCTGCCAAAGAAAACAGATTTGAGATTAAATTCCTATGGATACCATCACATGTTGGCATCTCAAGGCATGACACTGTTGATATGCTTGCTAAGTCAGCCTGCAGAAAACCAGTGGTAGAAATTGATATGAGTGTTTCATTAGCAGTGACAAAGAGAATACTTAAACAAATATCTAATGAAAATCTCACCGACCTAACAAATTCTCAAAGACCTGAAAGTTGTAGCATTAAATATTATGATAGATATCGTGAGGAGACATTCACATATGGGACTAATAGAACAAGAACCCGGCAATGTGATGTTATAGTGGCCAGAATACGCCTGGGATATAGACGTATCTGGCAGCTTTCTCAAAACCCAAATGTCGAGTACACAATGTGTCAACTTTGTGAAAGAGAAACTCCAATGGGATGTTGGGGCAATGTTTACACTGATGCATCTGGCAGCGTGGCGCCTCCCTTGCTGGCTGAGACCCAGTAACAGTCTGGGCTTCACACTCTCCTCCAAATATATCAACCCAGCCTCGTGTTTACACACTGCTTTTGTAACTGTGTGCACCTGTGTACTGCTGTGTAACTATGTGCACCTGTGTACTGCTGTGTAACTATGTGCACCTGTGTACTGCTGTGTAACTATGTGCACCTGTGTACTGCTGTGTAACTATGTGCACCTGTGTACTGCTGTGTAACTATGTGCACCTGTGTACTGCTGTGTAACTATGTGCACCTGTGTACTGCTGTGTAACTATGTGCACCTGTGTACTGCTGTGGGACTGGACGGGGTTAGAGGGAAAGACCCAGCTTAAAAAAGGTGAAACGTTTATGAGTCAATATCTTCACTAGTTTATAATCACATCTCCACCATTCTAGTTCTCTTCACACAATGGGACTTTCCACCTGCAGAGTCCATAATGATGTAATTTAAGAAGAAGGTTTTGGTGGTTGACAGTGTCAAAACCCTTACGCAGGTCCACAAATAACCCAACAGGGAACTCATTTTTATCAAGAGCTGCATGTATCAAGTTAATGATACTAATAAGTGTTAATGATACTAATAAGTGTATCATTAGTGCTTTTTTGTGGGGTCTGAAGCCATATTGGCACGAGCTAAGTACTGTATATTGTGTTTGGCTAGATAAGAGTAAAGCTGCTTGTAGATTAGTTTTTCAAATATTTTTGACAAGTTTAGCAGAATTGATATAGACCTGAAGTTGTTGACATCAGTGAGATCACCACATTTATAGACTGGGGTTACTCTCGCTTTTTTTTTTTTAGAATATCTGGAAAGGTTTGGAGTTCAAGTGACTTGTTGTAAAGTAATGCAATGGCAGGAGCTAAAGTTCTGGGGGCTTTTTAGTAAATTAGAGTTGGTATCTCCTCAAGGGCACTAGGCTTGGTTTTAGGGGAAAGGATTATCTCATTAACATAAGTGGAATTAGCAGGCATTAGGTACAGAGACTGTGGATAGTTACCTGTAAGATAGTCCTGAACATTAGTCGTGGAAGATGGAATATCATTAGCAAGGGATGACCCAATGGATGAGAAAAACCTATCGAATTCAATAGCACTATCAGAGGCTGAAAGCAGACCATCGTTATTTGACAGGAGTATTGGTTTGTTATATAAAATCCTTTTTGATCCCAATATTTGTGAAATTGTGCTCCATGTTGTCTTAATGTTGTCCTTTGTGTGGGTAAATTTACCTTCGTAGTATTTAATTTTGGCTCTCCTAATTATTTTAGTTAGCAATGATGAGTAATTCTTTGAAAATTCTTTGGAGATGATTCCTAACCTATACTTCTTCTCAAAGTCATGTTTTTTATTAATAGTTTAAGTATCCCCTTGTAGGCCAAGTATTGTTTAGCCTTTTAGTTGTGACTTGTTTCGTTAGCATAGGACAGTGGGTGTTATAAAGGTTGAGAGTTTTTTGAAGAAATGATTGCACTGCTAGGTTTATGTCCCCTATGTTACCTAATTCGGTCTCCCAGTTGACATTAGCAGCAGCAGTTATAAAATTGCCTATAGAAGTTTCATTGTGCACCCTAAAGCTTATCTCCCTTGTCTCTAGAGGTGGTTTATTAATGTTGGTTAGGAGAAATGTGGGGTAATGGTCTGTAGTGCTAACAATGGTAATCCCTGAAGTAAGCAGAGAGATTATGTTGGTCCAGATGTTTGTATTGGTATTTGTATTGTATTTACTGTACGAGGTTATGTATACTGTACACTGTTCTGTATACTGGTAACTGTTCTGGATACTATACACTGTTCTGTATACTGTAAACTGTTCTGGATACTGTACACTGTTCTGTATACTATACACTGTTCTGTATACTGTACACTGTACACTGTTCTGTATACTGTACACTGTTCTGTATACTGTACACTGTACTGTACACTGTTCTGTATACTGTACACTGTTCTGTATACTGTACACTGTTCTGTATACTGTACACTGTACTGTACACTGTTCTGTGTACTGTGCACTTCTGCATACTCTACAGGGTTATGTATACTGTATGCTGTTCTGTATAGTGTACACTGTTTTTTATACTGTATGCTGTTCTGTATACTGTACACTGTTCTGTATACTGTACAGGGTTCTGGATGCTGTACGCTGTTCAGTATATTGTATGCTGTTCTGTATACTGTACGCTTTCTGTATACTGTACACTGTTCTGTATACTGTACACTGTACGCTTTTCTGTATACTGTACACTGTTCTGTATACTGTACGCTTTTCTGTATACTGTACACTGTTCTGTATACTGTATACTGTTCTGTATACAGTACGCTGTTCTGTATACTGTACACTGTTCTGTATACTGTACACTGTTCTGTATACTGTACACTGTTCTGTATACTGTACACTGTTCTGTATACAGTACGCTGTTCTGTATACTGTACACTGTTCTGTATACTGTACACTGTTCTGTATACAGTACGCTGTTCTGTATACTGCACGCTGTTCTGTATACTATACACTGTTCTGTATACTGTATACTGTTCTGAATACAGTACGGGGGATCTGTATACTGTACTGGGTTCTGTATACTGTACACTGTTCTGTATACTGTACACTGTTCTGTATACAGTACGTCTGGCTTGCTGTGTTAGTCCTGGGGCCCTCAACCGTTCCTGGTATGGGAGCCACCATGCCCCGTCTGGCTTGCTGTGTTAGTCCTGGGGCCCTCAACCGTTCCTGGTATGGGAGCCACCATGCCACGTCTGGCTTGCTGTGTTAGTCCTGGGGCCCTCAACCCTTCCTGGTATGGGAGCCACCATGCCCCGTCTGGCTTGTTGTGTTAGTCCTGGGGCCCTCAACCGTTCCTGGTATGGGAGCCACCATGCCCCGTCTGGCTTGCTGTGTTAGTCCTGGGGCCCTCAACCGTTCCTGGTATGGGAGCCACCATGCCCCGTCTGGCTTGCTGTGTTAGTCCTGGGGCCCTCAACCGTTCCTGGTATGGGAGCCACCATGCCCCGCCTGGCTTGCTGTGTTAGTCCTGGGGCCCTCAACTGTTCCTGGTATGGGAGTCGATTTAGTTCTGAGACGCTTTTTGTCGCTTTGTGTTGTACTTTCTCCACAGCAGATATGTTCTGAAGATGAGGCCTCTATGCTTGATACAGCAGTCCAAATGTGGCCGCACCAGAGATGTTTACAGTTCAATAACTTTATTTTCCTTGAAAATAAAGTTGATTTTCTTACTAGGGTTCCCAATTGTTGTGCAACTTTCAATGACTGGTCCCCGTGCATGCAGTCCCTGTGGCGCAGTGGTGAAACCCTAGCCCCAGCACTTCGCGAACAGTATAGTCTGGGTTCGTATCCAGGCTGGGGGAGGAGTGACTGGGTTCCAATCCTTAACATTACGCCTCTCTTCACCCAGCCTTGAAACGATTTGACAGGTCGTATTCCGGAGTTATTAATTAAGATAAATCTTAATCTTAGGACTTAACCGTATTAGGATAAAAGACCAGCCCGAGACGCAATACGTGCTAGTGGCTTTACAAGAATGTAAAAACTGGTGGACCATCCAAGTAGTAGGCGTCCATCTGTCTCAGGAGACTCTGGAGTTGCGTTCTGGTTGTCGGTCTGGAGTGGCCTCTCCAGGGCGCTAAGCCAGGGTAGGTTGATACGGGGGAGAAGCTGTCACCCATGCAGCAGGTCCCCCCTCTCCACAGCACAGAACGTCTCCATTGGAAAGGTAAACGCCACTAAGACAGGTTCCAGCGCCGTCGCAGGAACTGTCAGAACGAGGTTGAAGGCAACAGGGAACTGCCACCAGGGGGCTCCAGCTCCGGAGTTAACCTCGAAGTTGGTAAAAGAAGGCACAGGGACTCCAACCCCAGAGTCTTTTTTGTTGTTGTTACTCTTTTTTGTGGGGGGAAAGGAGGAAAATTAGGGAAATAAAGGAGGAAACTTAGGAAAAATGGGGGAACCATTGACAAGCTGCCGGCTTCCCGTCTCCGTCGTGACCACTAGATACAAGGTTACTTTAGGCATTAGGACACTATAGGAATTATCATCATCAGGAAAAGATCTCAGATAATTATTACACTTCGATATCTAAGTAATTCCGCCGTATTACAAATTTGTTTAGTACGTTCCTCGAGCCTCCGTGGCACAATTGGTTAGCGCGTTCGGCTGTTAACCGAAAGGTTGGTGGTTCGAGCCCACCCGGGGGCGATTATTTAGGCCAACTCTAGGGGTTGACCTCAGACAAGACTGACATAACACACTTGACAGCGATGTCACACTTGGCCCCGTGATCCAGCCCGTCCTCCTCAAGTCTCCCAACGTCAACAAACTCTCGCGCGTAAGTGACCTTATCCTAACACAACAGAGAACGGCACAGTATGTCAACGTCGCGACCCATCCTCCTGTTTACACAGTAGTTGTTGTATATGCTCCATAGTACAAACGTTGACGTACTAAGTCATTACATAATAGAACTTACTAATCACTTTATAGTCTGAATTCTTAATTATAGTCTTAATTATAGACTCTTTATAGTCGGAAGTGAAGTATATAGCACTAATCACTTTATAGTCTGAAGAAATAAAGCTAAACAAAATATATGTTCCTATTTCTAGTATAGCACACATATATATACGATATTAGGCCTCAGATAGCGTGTATTAGGCCTAGGAAGGTTCAGTTAGTTAAGGTTGTCTTTGCAACATAAATATAAAACCTTTTCCGGTTTGTCTAAATTCAATAGTACAAATTTCTACTTTCTAATAGCGTTATACGTCGATATATTAACTTTGGTCCTCATCGTCACTATAAGCAACCCGTTCTCACACAAGACAGTACATATATGACTTAGTGCTTAAAGTCAATATGTGGAATGTGATTTAGTACATATGTGATATATTCCCAGTTAACTTTTTTACCAAGGCTCAAACTCTTCCTCACGTACCAATTTACGTCTCACAGTACTCGTCCATCAACGTAGATAGCTGAATAGTCGTGATTGGTTCAATTATAACGAAAATTGTAGTTTTCAGGTCCCACATGGGTTGTGAAATTCACCTACTATTGTCCATGCTCTTATAATATTACAGATCAGCTACATCCTATTGAAGGCTCGTAGTTTTGTTTTGAGAAATATTAGTTGTTCTTAGTAAATTATAATAAGCACAATAAATTATTACATAGAATAACAGTGCTTCACCAATCAATATTATATACCATAGTTTGTGCTTTAGAAATCTTTAAAGAATGTTTTGTAGGAACGCTAACAGAAAACGATGTTATGTTGGAATGTATATAGGGTAAACTACTGCAAACAGGATGGTATGGTGTGGATTATAGGATTAGTATAGGGTCCACTACCACCTGTTAGGTGGGTAAGGGGTCCAATAACACCCGCAGGATGAGTATGGGGGTCACATCCACCCACAGGAATGGTATGGGGAACACTTCCACCCACAGGAAGGGTATGGGATCCAATACCATCCACTGGATGTGTATTGCGTCCACTACCACCGACAGGATGGGTATGGGCTCACAACCACCCACAGGATGGGTATGGGGTCCAATACCACCCACAGGATGAGTATGGGGTCCACTATAACCCACAGGATGGGTATGGGGCTCCAACCACCCACAGAATAAGTATGGGGTACAATAACACCCACTGGATATGTATGGCGTCCATTGCCCCCACAGGATGACTATAGGGTACAGTATCGCCCACAGGATTAGTATATAGGGTTCACTGCCGCCCACAGAGTCGGTATGGGGCCCACCGCCACCCACAGGGTCGGTATGGGGTCCACTACCGCCCACAGGGTCGCTATGAAGTCAACTACCGTCCACAGGGTCGGTAGGGGTCCACTACCGCCCACAGGGTCGGCAGGGGGTCCACTGCCACCCACTGGGTCGGTAGGGGGTCCACTGCCGCCCACAGGATCGATAGGGGGTCCACTGCCGCCCACAGGGTCGATAGGGGGGGGGGGGGTCCACTACTGCCCACAGGATCGATAGGGGGTCCACTGCCGCCCACAGGGTCGGTAGGGGGTCCACTGCCGCCCACAGGTTCGGTAGGGGTCCACTGCCGCCCACAGGGTCGGTAGGGGGTCCACTGCCGCCCACAGGATCGATAGGGGGTCCACTGCCGCCCACAGGGTCGATAGGGGGTCCCTTACCGCCCACAGGGTCTCTATGAAGTCAACTACCGCCCATAGTGTTTGTATAGTGTCCACTATCGCCCATAGTGTTATTATGGGGTCCACTACCCCTCATAGGGTCGGTATGGGGGTCCATTACTACCCACAGGGTGTGTCTGGGGTCTATTTTGGCAATACTGCTTTTCCAATCTCATTTGTTGTTCAATGTAAAATATTTGTTGCTCGACTTGCAACAATTTATATATATATATATATATATATATATATATATATATATATATATATATATATATATATATATATATATATATATATATATATATATATATATATAGTATAGTGCCTTTGCAATAATGTACCAATGTGTGTATTTTCATAACTCGTTTTAAATTGTTGAAAAATAAATAACTACATTGTGAATGCAAGTCAATGTTTACATGCTAAATCAGAGTTGCCAGATTCCGCTTAAAATAGCAAATTGTGCTTATTTTCAAAGCTTGAGAATTTAGCTTTAAAGTAGTTAAAGCTACGAATTTCGCAATTTGCTATGTACTTTAGTGTACTATTTTAAAATAAGGTTGGTTTTTAAGCTGCAAGTCATATGAATCTCAAAAAAAGTATATTAATAACAATCTTATCTCCATAGTTCACTAGTTTCTGTACATCAGATCTGGTAACTGTAGGCCAAGTACTGGAAGACTCAAGACACAATGTGTGTGGAAGCTATTAGTCTCTTTGAAGAAGTCATCTCGACAGGATCTTCCAGCTCCAGCTATAAAACTTCACCAAACATGGATCTACCTAGTACATCAAACGGTAAGAAATTACTAAACTGTACAAAGTTCTATGCTAGAACATTTGTTACAGTCCCCTGTTCTATGTGTACTCCATCACATAGTGACGGAGTATGTGGGAATAATTTTGTTGACACTGTCCATTTGACATGGTGGTGGTGTATGATGGCGGTGGTGTATGGTGCTGGTGGTGTATGATGCTGGTGGTGTATGGTGCTGGTGGAGTATGATGCTGATGGTGTATGATGCTGGTGGTGTATGGTGCTGGTGGTGTATGATGCTGGTGGTGTATGATTCTGGTGGAGTATGATGCTGATGGTGTATGATGCTGATGGTGTATGATGCTGGTGGTGTATGGTGCTGGTGGTGTATGATGCTGGTGGTGTATGGTGCTGGTGGTGTATGGTGCTGATGGTGTATGATGCTGGTGGTATATTATGCTGATGGTGTATGATGCTGGTGATGTATGATGCTGATGGTGTATGATGCTGGTGGTGTATGATGCTGGTGGTGTATGATGCTGGTGGTGTATGGTGCTGTTGGTGTATGATGCTGGTGGTGTATGGTGCTGGTGGTGTATGATGGTGGTGGTGAATCTGACACTGTCATATATATATATATTTATATATATATATATATTTATATATATATATATATATATATATATATATATATATATATATATATATATATATATATATATATATATATATATGAGGGGTACCACCTCTGGTGCAAGTGTAGGACCCATAGCCTCGGAGAAGAAAATAAAGAGTACTCAGAGAAGACCTTGTGGATCTTCACTGAACACTTTCATATTTTCTTCTCCTACCACCCCTATTCTTTTGGTATGTGTGTATATTTATCTAACTTTATTTGAAAACGTCATTACACAAAAAAAGTTACAATATTGATTATATATATATATATATATATATATATATATATATATATATATATATATATATATATATATATATATATATATATATATATATATATAATTTGGTCAATCAGGCTGTTGGATGCAACTCCTCTCAGTTTTGTTATACGAGTTACAGCATGGTTAATCACATCCAAAATTAAAGTTATTTCCAGATGCAGTCCTAAAATTTTTAACATTGCTCTCACTAGTGTTAATGTAGATTATTTCATAATTTAAATAATATATTTAATTACTGTAGTACATTTTAACAACAATTTAACTTATAATTTTTGCAGCATAGGTCTTTTGAATATAAGTATTTTATTAGAAATTATTTCCTTCAGGTCTTCAGGGAAAATTCTTGAGGAGATGCACAAACTGCAATCAATGTGTGCATGTCCGAAGCAATGTTTGCAAGTTCTGCCAGTGTGACTTCCGAAACAGTAGAGAATTAATGAAGAAAGAAGAGGAAGCCCGTTTTCTACTTAAAGGCAAGAAGGCTTTAGAACGAAATACAGCAAGCCGGGTTCTACGAAGGATTGAAAATCAGGTATTGAAGTTTGTCTACATCTGTTGTATTCATTTGTATTCTTCTTATGCTGAACTTTCTTGATAAGGTATAGAATCAACATGAATAATACTGTACAGTACTTACATACTATTTGTTTATTTATTTATATACAAGATAGCACACTGGGATTATGAGAGTACATAGCATTGATGTTTTTACATTCTTTTAAAGCCACTAGCACACATAGTGTTTTGGGCAGGTCCTTAATCTAACAGATAATTTTAAATAGGCAATTTAAAGCAAAAATGGAAAAAAATTGGCTGGTACATTGTAAGAAAGTATCACAAAGATTACTATGTACATTAAAGTAAAATTTGAGGGTTATCAACATATAAATTGTAGCATAATTTGAGGAATATTTCAAGGTATAATATAGTAAGATATGCATTCAATATAACAATCATGATATAAGGTGATAGCAATGATTACAATGGAAAAGTTGTATGGTTTAGGCACATATATTCTGGCATTGGATTTCATAAGATACAGTGCGAGTTTAATACACTAGTTAGGAAACTATCAAGAAAAAATTTAGGTACTTTTTGGTTTTATTTTTTAAAATGGCAGAAGTTGGACAGTTTTTAAATTTGTTAGCGAGTGAGTTCCATAGACAAGGTCCCTTTATTTGCATAGAGTATTTACACAGAATAACTTTGACTCTGGGGATATCAAAGATATTTATTTCTGGTATTGTGATTCTATTATGGGTTCTATTGCACATGCCCAGCTATGCTTCAAACATTTATTTTGTTGCATTTTCCCAGATAGTGTCATTGTTTAAATATTATTTGCTTTTCAGCTAACATATCTGCGTGGCTGTGGGTATGAATCAATCGTTATCTATTACAAGAAAGGACCAGCACGGGTGACACATGGTATCCTACCAAAAAACGTAATACAAGAAGAGGACAAGAAGATCTTCACCACTAACTTCTTTTTGTGTAAGTAGTTCACATAATATATAAATATATCACCACCTATTATTTTCTCTCATATATATATATATATACATATGTATATATATATATATATATATATATATATATATATATATATATGTATATATATATATATATATATATATATATATATATATATATATATATATATATATATATATATATATATATATATATGTCGTACCTAGTAGCCAGAACTCACTTCTCAGCCTACTATTCAAGGCCCGATTTGCCTAATAAGCCAAGTTTTTCTGAATTAATATATTTACTATAATTTTTTTCTTATGAAATGATAAAGCAACCCTTTTCTCTATGTATGAGGTCAATTTTTTTTTATTGGAGTTAAAATTAACGTAGATATATGACCGAACCTAACCAACCCTACCTAACCTAACCTAACCTATATTTATAGGTAAGGTTAGGTTAGGTAGCCAAAAAAAGCTAGGTTAGGTTAGGTTAGGTAGGTTAGGTAGACGAAAAAACATTAATTCATGAAAACTTGGCTTATTAGGCAAATCGGCCCTTGAATAGTAGGCTGAGAAGTGCGTTCTGGCTATTAGGTACGACATATATATATATATATATATATATATATATATATATATATATATATATATATATATATATATATATATATATATATATATATATATATATATATAATTTCAATTCAATCATCTCTGTCGTTGATGTATATGGCAAAAAGTGTGTGGCCCAATACAGCACTATGTCTTAACGTAATGGGTCCAAGGGCCCATAAGGTCTCGACAGCATTAAGGGCCCTTTAGCAAACCAGTGTGCTGGGGCCCCTAGGACGTCTTTGTATCATTTCAAGTTTGTACATGTACTTCTTAAGATATGGGCACCATACAACTGCTGCATATTCTAGCTTTTGTCTAAAAAAATCATGAACAATTTATTTATTATTTATCCATGAATGCCAGAACTAAACCCTGTGGTACTCCACTCGTGACATTTCTCCAGTCCAATACATTGCCTCTGATTACTGCCCTCATTTTTCTATCAGTTTGAAATTTTTTAATCCATGTTAGAAGCTTACCTGTCACCCCTCCAATATGTTCCAGTTTCCAGAACAAACTCTTATGTGGAATTCTGTTGAATGCCTTTTTTAGGTCCTGATAGATGCAGTCAACCCAACCATATCTTTCCTGTAAAATTTCTGCAGCTCGATCATAGTAACTGATTAAATTTGTTACACAGGATCTTCCATTTCGAAATTTTTTATTTTTTATTTTTATTTTTTTTCCAGCACGCACAAGGAAGCTTGATGCAGATAAACTTACATTAGGATCAGAAGGTGATAGCGATAATGCCCTGGAAAAAAATCCTGACGAGCTACAAGTGCAGCAGGTGCATAAAGTCCAAAAAGTACCGCAGGTGCAAGAAATTCAACAAGTACAAAAAGTTCCGCAGGTGGAACATTTACAAAAAGTTCCGCAGGTGCAACAAGGGCTACCATTAGCAATCATTCAGAAACAGCAAGAAGTACAAGTAGTAAAATTTGAACCACAGGGAACTACACCAGGAAAACAGTGTAGAAACAACGGAATGGGAATTTTAAAATACCTGAGGAAACAGGTAAAAAAGGACAAACAATAGAAATGGTTCCTTACACCTTATTATTTGGTAGTTTATAGGTATTTTACTTATACTTTATATTATGTCTACAGTTTATAATTTAGTTTAAAGTTAATTTACTTTTCAACTTCCATATCTTACATGAAGGATTTTTACTGTTTTTCATTTTTAAAACCTTATTAGTATCATTTATAGTTTAGTGTCAATTCACTTATAATACAATATATGGAATAATTTACTAAATTCATTTAACTATAATAAATTTAAATAAACATTTTTACCCCAGGATGAGTTTCAGTCACCCTACCCAAAAAATTAATGTTTCTTTATTACTAATCTTGTGAGAGGTAGCTTATTGTGCAGCCCATACTCATTCTGTGAGTGTTAGTTTATTGTGCACCCCATAGTCATCATGTCACCCAAGCCTGCTGCAGCTGCACCTGAGGGGTGGTGTAGGGAACCATTAGTGTACTATTATGATTTGAGAGAGAGAGTGCTCTGTGGACAGAGCATCAATATGGCTTAAGGCATTGAGCTTTGCCTCAAGATGAAGCTTGGGCTGATCTCTGATTTGCTTCTTGGGAGTCTTCATTTACGTGCATCCCATACTCAACCACTTTGTAGTAATTAATTGTGCAACCCATACTCATCCTGTTACCAGTAGTTTGTGCAACCCATACTTATCCTGTGATCCCTATCCCTCTACTTCAAGTCCCTCAAGGGGCGCACGAATTCAGTTTGGCATACTGCATCCTGCCTTCCCATCCCTAGCTACTGACCCATCACAATATTTTATTTTATTTTATTTATATATATACAAGTAGGTACATTGGGGTTGTGAGAATACATTGAATAGTACAGTATTTACAATCTTGTAAAGCCACTAGTATGCGCAGCGTTTCAGGCAGGTCCTTAATCTAACAGATAATTTTAAGTAGGTAATTTCTATCAGAATTGATAAATGATAATAAATACATTGTTTACATACATACATTACAAATACATACATATAAGCTCAAAAGCTTCATTGAAGGTTGTAACAGAACCCATGAGCACCACACCAGAAATAAATACAGTTTTGATATTCCAAGAGTACGACTTAATCAAACTAGAAATGCTCTACAAATCAAGGGACCCAGAATGTGGAATGATCTTCCCAACCATGTTAAAGACTGTACCTCTCTCAACCAGTTTAAGATAAAAACTAAACACTACCTAATAAATTCACTAACCTACCTTACCCCTCTATTGTCAACCCATGTCTGTTATTTTTTTTTTTTTTTTTAATCAACACTGTTTGTCAACCTATTGTATTTGTGCTGCTTTTTCAGTCATGTTCCCTCTTTTTTTTATCTTTATTTGTATTTGTTCTCAACACATTTTATTCTTTATGCTCAATTAGTATTAAGTTCTAGATATTAATGTTTTTCCTGCCCGAAACGCGTTGCGTAATAGTGGCTTTAGGCATTGTATGTACTAGCTCTATCTATATATCGATCCATTAATGTAACATTACTTGTATGTATGTACCTTACCTGAATAAACATATTTATTTATTTATTTATTTATTTATACAAGTTTAACTCTGGGGATATCAAAGAGATATTTATTTCTGGTGTGGTGATAATGGGTCCTATTACATCTGTCCAGGAAGAGTTTCAGAGCAGGATTTGCATTTAAGAACAGGGTTTTGTAAATGTAGTTGACACAAGAGAATTTATGGAGTGAGATTATGTTTAGCATGTTTAGGGAGTTAAACAAGGGGGCTGAGTGTTGTCTGAAAGCAGAATTTGATATTATTCTGATAGCAGATTTTTGCTGGGTGATGATGGACTTGAGGTGGTTTGCAGTGGTTGAACCCCATGCACAGATACCATAGTTGAGATAGGGATAGATTAGTGTATAATATAGAGATGAGAGCAGGGTTAGGTACATAATATCTGATTTTGGAGAGTATACCAACTGTTTTAGAGACTTTCTTAGTTATGTGTTGTATGTGGGTACTGAAGTTGAGTCTCTTGTCTAAGAATAGACCAAGAAACTTTCCATCATTGTTATTGCTAATGTTTACATTGTCATCTGAAGCTGAATTGCATTTGTAGATTTGCTTCCAAATAAGATGTAGTAGGTCTTTTCTATGTTAAGTGTTAGTTTGTTGGTTGACATCCATAAGTGGACTTTTTTTAGTTCATTATTAACAACATTACAGTATTTAGTGTATGTGGGTTGGGGTTGGAGTAGATGAGTGTAGTATCATCAGCAAACAATATAGGTTTCAGAATGTTAAGAACATATACATCCTGCCTTCCCATCCCTAGCTACTGACCCATCACAATATACATCCTGCCTTCCCATCCCTAGCTACTGACCCATCACAATATACATGTAGTAGAGTGTTTTCTGTAGGCAATTTTCTAATTATACAATCATATGTTGCCCTCAGCTCTCCTATTTCATACATACTTTTTTTCTTTTGCAAGGGAGTAATTACTACATCTACATTACAATCCTCCCATGGTGGTGTGAATTTTCTCTTGGGCACAGCAATACACTCTGAAATAACATCATACTTAATAACATTAGAACATAAGGTATTCATATATGCTCTTTTCTTCACCATACATTGTTCAGTACTTCCCACCATTTGAACTGAGAGGACCAATTCATTAGCTCCCCCACCTCTCATTAATCTAATGGCAGAAGCTACATTTATCTCTGCAATTCTATCCCCAATACTCTGCAGATTCAACTCCATCCTGATTTTCTCAATCATAGCATTTCTTGGGCATCCTAAGATAATTCTCATGGCTTCATTTTGTACCTGTGGGAGGTTGGTGCTGGGGTTACTGTGGGAGGTGTACTGTGGGAGGTTGGTGTTGTGTACTGTGGGAGGTTGGTGTTGGGGTTACCTGTGGGAGGTGTACTGTGGGAGGTTGGTGCTGGGGTTACCTGTGGGAGGTGTACTGTGGGAGGTTGGTGCTGGGGTTATCTGTGGGATGTGTACTGTGGGAGGTTGGTGTTGTGTACTGTGGGAGGTTGGTGTTGGGGTTACCTGTGGGAGGTGTACTGTGGGAGGTTGGTGCTGGGGTTACCTGTGGGAGGTGCACTGTGGGAGATTGGTGCTGGGGTTATCTGTGGGATGTGTACTGTGGGAGGTTGGTGTTGTGTACTGTGGGAGGTTGGTGTTGGGGTTACCTGTGGGAGGTGTACTGTGGGAGGTTGGTGTTGTGTACTGTGGGAGGTTGGTGCTGGGGTTACCTGTGGGATGTGTACTGTGGGAGGTTGGTGTTGTGTACTGTGGGAGGTTGGTGTTGGGGTTACTGTGGGATGTGTACTGTAGGAGGTTGGTGTTGGGGTTACCTGTGGGAGGTGTACTGTGGGAGGTTGGTGCTGGGGTTACCTGTGGGAGGTGTACTGTGGGAGGTTGGTGATGGGGTTACCTGTGGGAGGTTGGTGTTGGGGTTACTGTGGGAGGTGTACTGTAGGAGGTTGGTGTTGGGGTATTCACCTAGTATATCTTGTTTCTGGGTGTACTAACCTAGTATATGTTGCGTGTGTGTGTGTATACTCACCTAGTCTCACCTAGAATATCTTGTGTGTAAGTACTCAACTAGTACTCACCTAGTATACCTTGTATGTGTGTATTCACCTAGTATATCTTGTTTCTGGGTGTACTAACTTAGTATATGTTGCGTGTGTGTGTATACTCACCAAGTCTCACCTAGAATATCTTGTGTGTAAGTACTCAACTAGTACTCACCTAGTATACCTTGTATGTGTGTATTCACCTAGTATATCTTGTTTCTGGGTGTACTAACTTAGTATATGTTGTGTGTGTGTGTATACTCACCTAGAATATCTTGTGTGTAAGTACTCAACTAGTACTCACCTAGTATACCTTGTATGTGTGTATTCACCTAGTATATCTTGTTTCTGGGTGTACTAACTTAGTATATGTTGCGTGTGTGTGTATACTCACCTAGTCTCACCTAGAATATCTTGTGTGTAAGTACTCAACTAGTACTCACCTAGTATACCTTGTCAGACCTTGCCTATACCCTATACAGACCTTGTGTGTGTGTACGATCATATGTGGCATTCTTCCAAGAAAAGGAGTTAGAAATGAAACGGTATAATCAGATCCTTTTATACAACACATTGAGAAAGAATAAAGGTTAAGTGTGGTATCAGTAAGATTTACACACTAGTCCACACTTGCGTGGTGTACAATATATGTGTGTACAATGTAAGTGGAGGCAGAGTTGGAGGGAGGGAAATGTAGTTGGTGGACCTGTGGTCAGGGTGGCTCCAGAGGTAGGGTGTCAAATTTCAGTGTTTATGGCAGGGTAAGGGAATGGTCGTCGGTGGTCTTGTGATTCAATATTTTCTTGTTGTCGCTAAGTTACACTTTTTCAGGTCTATATAGTACAATGGCCAGTCCTCATGTACCTAGTAATTATGTACCTTAAATTATGTACGTAAATTATGTAATTATGTTCATGTACCTAGTAGCTAGTAGTTATAGTGTCAGTTGGGGGTTAATGGGCCAGGCCGAGCGTGCCTGTGCCCCACAAATATCACCCTTATTGCTGACTAGTTGGTATAACGGCTTTTCCCAAACCTCTCTCTCGCCAGAATTATACTGACATGTGAATATCTTTGGCAGTTGATGAATCCTAAATATAAATAATAAATAAACAAATGTTTATTTAGGTAAGGTACATCCATACAAGAAATTTTTACAAAGATTGGTGGACTTATAGATAGATTCATACATTGCATAACTGCATGGCATAACTGGCAATCCCCTCCCAGTGTTCAAGTGAGAACTGGATAAGCACCTCCAAAGGATACCCAAGTATGCCAAGTATGCTGCCCTGAGGAACACCAATGTTGATGGGTAGGGTGGGAGAAATTGAATTATTCACAGAAACATACTGGAGCCTGTCAGTGAGGTACGTAGGATTTGAGGTATTGCAGGGGATACAAGACACTGATCACTGGTCTCCCATTTGGTCCTCATTGCTTTATCTTACTATTATTGAATGTCAATAACCGTATTATGCAATTTCAATTTCTTCTATTGCTTTCTTTATTATGCACCCCATACCCATCCCGTGGGCCGTGGTGTAAAGGATTACAGAGGCACATAATCGGTTCAGGACCTGAACCCTCTAGTTCGTTTAGCTAAGCAAATAACAATGTTTGACGCTAGTTACAAAATTATTAATGTTGTATACACATGTACACACACACTCATACATACATATATATATATATATATATATATATATATATATATATATATATATATATATATATATATATATATATATATATATATATGGGCCAGGCCGATATATATATATATATATATATATATATATATATATATATATATATATATAATTATACCAGTATAATCTAATAATATATACTGGTCTAATAAAATAATTAGACCAGTTAATACTCTCACTCGTTGTGTTAGGATATGTTAGCTTGATAAAACTGACTGTTCATTGTTGAGAAATGTGTTAACAAACAATATATCTGACTTATCAAGACTGTAGCTTGCTTAGCAAAAGGAACTTTTTTTAAATTTGGGTTCAGTTTAACTACCGCTCAAGGGATGAGTAATTGGGGCATAATAAAGGAACTAAGCTGATAAAATGAAAGATGGGAAAACAACATTAGAAAGATAAACTCGAGAGACGTTTTCATGTTAACCCGAAAATTATTTGAGGAGCAAGACAGACTGCGGGTCAAGCAATTGGTCTTTATGCTATCGTGATGGGGGATCAGCCATTACACGTGTTAATGACTCTTGTATAGTTGTGTAGTTAAGGACATCAGGGTAAAGGGGTAATGGGCATTGTGGTTGATTGTTCTACCTGGGAATCCTCCACTGTTTTATATCTTATGTATGTATGTATGTACTAACCTAGTTGTGGTTGCAAGGGTTGAACTTTGGCTCTTTGGTCCCGCCACTTGAATACATACACTTGAATACATACACTTTCCATACACTTGAAACTGTGTATGGAATCAGCCTCCACCACATTACTGCCTAAAGCATTCCATTTATTAACTACTCTGACACTGAAAAGTTCTTTCTATAATCTCTCTGTGGCTCATTTGGGTACTCAGCTTCCACCTGTGTCCCCTTGTGCGTGTACCACATGTGTTAAATAAATGTATGTATGTATGTATGTATGTACGTAAGTATGTATGTATGTATGTATGTATGTATGTATGTATGTATGTATGTATGTATGTATGTATGTATGTATGTATGTATGTATGTATGTATGTAAGGAGAGAGAGAGAGGGAGAGAGAGAGAGAGAGAGAGAGAGAGAGAGAGAGAGAGAGAGAGAGAGAGAGAGAGAGAGAGAGAGAGAGAGAGAGAGAGAGAGAGAGAGAGAGAGAGAGAGAGAGAGAGAGAGAGAGAGAGAGAGAGAGAGAGAGAGAGAGAGAGAGAGAGAGAGAGAAAGAGATGAAGATCGAGACAGAGAAATAGATATAGACAGAGTCAGGGAGAGAATGTTAGACACAGAGACGTATAGATAAGGATATGCAAAGTCAGTGAGAGAATGACAGAGATAGAGCGAGGAAAGAGACAGAGAGATAGGCTGACACAGAGAATGTCAGAAACGAGGAGAGGCAGAGACAGAGGGACAGGGACAGACGGACAGGGCCAGAGGAGGGACGGGGGAACAGAGGGGGAGCAGTGGGACAGGGAGGGAGACAGGGACAGAGAGGGGGACATGGACAGAGACAGAGGGACAGAGACAGAGGGACAGGGTCAGAGAGGGGGACCGGGGGACAGAGGGAGGAGAGGGGGGCAGGAGACCAAGAGAGAGGGGACAGAGGAGAGACAGGGACAAGGGGACAGAGATGGATAGGGGGACTGGAGGAAATGGAGGGGGACAGATGATGGACAGCGGACAGAAAGAGTGGGCAGGGGGACAGAGAGGTACAGGGGACAGAGAGATGGACAGGGGGACATAGAGGAACAGGGGGACAGAGAGTGACAGGGGGACAGAGAGAGGAACAGGAGGACAGAGAAGAACAGGGGGACAGAGAGAGACAGGGGGGACAGAGACAGGGACAATGGGATAGAGAGGGACAGGGGGACAGAGAGATGGAAAGGGGGGACAGGGGGACAGAGAGGGGGACAGGGGGACAGAGAGGGGGACAGGGGGACAGAGAGGGGGACAGAGAGGGGGAAAGGGATCTGGGACAGAGGACAGAAAATGTGGGCAAGGGGACAAAGTGAGGGACAGGGGACAAAGATGGACAGGGGGACAAAGATGGACAAGGGGGACAGGGGGGACAGGAGGAAAGGGGGGAGATGTATGAGGGGAAATGTTTGCGGAAGATGGAGAAGGGGTATTTAGAACGGTAAGTTAGAGAGGGGGCAACTAAGGCCCATCATTGAAAAACAAATGAGCATCATTGCAATAGCAGGAGCCACGCACATCTTTAGCCTGCGTTGTTGAGACATTGTCAATTAAGCGGTGTCCAATAGCAGTATCTTCGGTATTTAAGCGTTACCTTAAAAAATACTGGAAATATTGAAAGATATTAATCCAGATATTAATCCCCTTGTGCAACGCACACAAGAGGCAACAGCTTCTAGCTCTACAAGCGGCAATATAAAATAGAGAATAGGCGATTGTTTTCACTCATAGTGTAATAAACCCACGGACCCACCCACCCGCTGAAGCCGTAAATGCCAAGACATTACTTCCGTTTAAAATTAAGCCGGAATAATCCTCAGGTATGTGGAGGATGGGGGAGGCCTTTGATCAACCACCGACTTCCTGCCCCGTCGACGGGGCCATCAGCCCTCAGTGTGCCCTCAGCCAAAATAATGTGAAACATGTATGTGGGTGTATTAAATATTTTAATTTATTATTTCCAAGATTTAGCTGTTAGCTCTTGGACCCCGCCTTTCTAAGCGTCGGTTGTCTAATGTACCGACTCTCGGCCTCTTTTCCTCCATCATATCTAAACAACATATATTTTTATCTAACACACACACACATCCCCAAGATGCAGCCTTTAGCAGCTTCCTGACTTTCAGGTTCCTATTTACTGCAAGGTGAATAGAGGCATTAGTGTGTGTATGTTTGTGTGTGTGTGTGTGTGTACATGTGTGTGTTTGTGTGTATACTCACCTAGTTGTGGTTGCGGGGGGTTGAGCTCTGGCTCTTTGGTCCCACCTCTCAACTGGCAATCAACTGATGTACAGATTCCTGAGCCTACTGGGCTCTATCATATCTGCATTTGAAACTGTGTATGGAGTCAGCCTCCACCACATCACTGCCTAATGCATTCCATCTATTAACTACTCTGACACTGAAAAAGTTCTTTCTAACATCCCAGTGGCTCATTTGGGTACTAAGTTTCCACCTGTGTCCCCTTGTTCGCCTACCACCCGTGTTAAACAGTTTATCTTTATGTACCCTATCAATTGCTCTGAGAATTTTGTAGGTAGTGATCATGTCTCCCTTACTCTTCTGTCTTCCAGTGTCATGAGGTGCATTTCTCGCAGCCTGTCCTCGTAACTCATGCCTCTTAGTCCTGGGACTAGCCTATTGGCATACCACTAAACTTTTTCAAGCTTCGTCTTGTGCTTTTTTTTTTTTTTTTTTTTTTTTTTTTTGAGATATATACAAGAGTTGTTATATTCTTGTACAGCCACTAGTACGCGTAGCGTTTCGGGCAGGTCCCTGGAATACTTTTCAAAAAATGTTGACAAGTTAGGCAGGATTGATATAGGTCTGTAGTTGTTAACATCTGTGAGATCACCACATTTGTGTACAGGGGTAACTCGCTTTTTTTAGGATAACTGGAAAGGTTTGGAGTTCAAGTTCAAGTAGCTTTTCAAAAAATGTTGACAAGTTAGGCAGGATTGATATAGGTCTGTAGTTGTTAACATCTGTGAGATCACCACATTTGTGTACAGGGGTAACTCGCTTTTTTTAGGATAACTGGAAAGGTTTGGAGTTCAAGTTCAAGTAGCTTTTCAAAAAATGTTGACAAGTTAGGCAGGATTGATATAGGTCTGTAGTTGTTAACATCTGTGAGATCACCACATTTGTGTACAGGGGTAACTCGCTTTTTTTAGGATAACTGGAAAGGTTTGGAGTTCAAGTTCAAGTAGCTTTTCAAAAAATGTTGACAAGTTAGGCAGGATTGATATAGGTCTGTAGTTGTTAACATCTGTGAGATCACCACATTTGTGTACAGGGGTAACTCGCTTTTTTTAGGATAACTGGAAAGGTTTGGAGTTCAAGTTCAAGTAGCTTTTCAAAAAATGTTGACAAGTTAGGCAGGATTGATATAGGTCTGTAGTTGTTAACATCTGTGAGATCACCACATTTGTGTACAGGGGTAACTCGCTTTTTTTAGGATAACTGGAAAGGTTTGGAGTTCAAGTTCAAGTAGCTTTTCAAAAAATGTTGACAAGTTAGGCAGGATTGATATAGGTCTGTAGTTGTTAACATCTGTGAGATCACCACATTTGTGTACAGGGGTAACTCGCTTTTTTTAGGATAACTGGAAAGGTTTGGAGTTCAAGTGACCTGTTGAAGAGCATGAGAATTCTTTGGAGACAATTCCTAACCTATACTTCTTCTCAAGGTCATGTTTTTTATTAATGGGTTTAAGTATTCCCTTTGTAAGCAAGGGATTGTTAAGCCTTTTGGTTATGCTTACAAAAAAGTCACAGGACATACATTATCAGCAGCAGTTATAAAATTGTCAATAGCAGTTTCATTGTGCAGCCTAAAACTTAACTCCCTTGACTTTAGAGGTATATATATTAGGTTTAGGTTAGGTTTTTTTAATTAAACCAGCCAGGATGAGTGAAGCCATGAAGGGCGTTTTTATTAATTAAAACACCCAAATGTTGGGTGCTTCAGGTGTTGTTCCTCTTGGATGATCTTGTACCTCTCTGTCTCACACCTGTAAGAATGAGTGATATGGTTAAGGGGGAAACAAAGTGCAGGCAAGGCAATGGAGGCCAGTAGTAATCTTAGGGCTAGGATAATTAGAAATTAGAGAAATTAAGTAAGAGAAATTAGCAAGAGAAATCAGGTAAAATTTATTATACTTAACTTTTGTATCATCAGTTTAGTAGTAAATCTTCATCTTCATCATCATCTTCACTGTCACAAAGCTCCAGGTAGGGCTCGGAAACATCAACATCCTCTTCCTGGTATCCAAATAAACGCTTTGCATCACTCAGCTTGTCAGAACACAACTTTTGCCCTTGCTTCAAAAGAGCCAAGATTCCACTCTTATTTTTGGTTGATAGGTGCTTCTCTTCAATAGTGTACTTGTTAGGATCCTGTAATATATAGACTATTTAATGGGGTTTAAGACATTTACAAATTTCCCTGAAAATACTAAAGAAATTAGAATAAATAAATAAAGTTTTCGGTAAAAGTTCAAATATATGTAAAACACACCAGTACAGTATATGAAAACCATGGAATTGTCTACCTGTCAAAGTTGTAAATAGCAAGACTTTACTCAAGTATAAAATTCTGCTGGATAAATGTTTATGAAGAACTGAATTGCAACACACATTTAGGCTGTTAGCTTACCTTGCTTAGATATGAAGGAAAAATTCCACATAACAACTCTTCAGTATGTTCGGTTAAAATCTCTCTCTTATTCTTGTAATATGCGAGATAATGCAGCATTTCTTGAACAGTGTGTTGTTGCTCTTCTCTGGATCTCTTCTGAAGCTCCACATCTTCTACTGCCTTCTTTTTTTGAGCAAGGGACACTAATAAAAGAGGAAAATTATATTTACTGCAAGTAAACTACAACTCAATTTAATGTAATTACAGTTTAGGTACTTGCATTATACATACTATACATAGTTTATTGTGCAGTATCAACCTGATAAAAATCTACGGATTATGATACTGCACCTATTTTACAAACAGTAGTGATGATATTTTACTTCAAAAATAAGTAAAGCTTATCCATTATGCATGCTAAATGTTAGTTATCTTGATAAGGCCGAATTGTAACCCCTGATAAAATGAGATGTAGTTACATACCATTTTGGCTATGATGAGGCAATAAATTGTGCCATGGCAGGATACCTTCTATTGCATCCTTTTCACTGAGAATTTCAGAGTTTTCACTATTGTAGATTTTTATGAAGCCTTGAAGCTTTTTCCTATCACACTCATTTCTGTGCCGGAGTGAAGAGCGCATTTTACTGGATGCTGCAAATAAAGTTTTTTCGCTGAAAGTTTTAAAGTTGTTAAAAAAATTTCCTCATCATTTACCTACATAGAAATTATAGACAAGAGCTAAATAGAAATTGCTTCAGAGTTAACAAAGAAATAGTAAGCCTACCTGCATCAGTGGCAATCAGATTTTTGCGATGCCTGATAGAGTCTGCAACTGCCTCGATAGAATATTTTATGTTCTTCGAGGTTATTCCAGTGTTTAACTCTAACTCCTTACAAATCATTTGTAGGTCAGATCGCCATTCTTGAATCAATGACTTTTGAACATCAAGTTTGTCGATCTCATTTGAAACTGTTATTTCCGTCTCTCTGGCCTATTTGAAAATATAATAAATTTAATGAACAAATCACATTAACCGTGATGAGTGGTTCGAACCTATGGGCTTGGCATTCCCAGATGCTTGCTGTAGTTGAATGCGCCACAACATGGTCAAAAGAATTGCAACCTAGGGTACTAATGAACCCACAATTCAATTTTTGTTAATTATGCACCCCCATACCCATTCCATGGGCGGTTGTGCATGCAGTTTCCCATGTACTTGGTCTGTGTCCTCCAGTAGTTTTACCTCTGATGGCCCTTTCAATACACATAGAATTCATATTATTGTGATATATCAATACATGGAGAAAGACATTGAAATGGGGGCATCAAAGGCAGAACTACTGAATGACAGAGACCGAGTTCATGGGGGAATTGTGTGAAACCTGGTTTGGCTTCAGTGGAAGCCTTGGGATCCTTGTGGGTGCAGTAGTACTCCAAGTTGCAATTCATCTGACCATGTCGTGGCGTAGTGAACTAGAGCATGCATCTGAGAGCACTCAGTGCATGGGGTTCAAACCCTCATCACAGTTCCCGTGATATATCACGATACTGTGATTTCTCTGTGAACACATTTGATATATCTCGGAATCATACATTTAGGTTAATTAAATACTATATACTTTATACAAATTAACCTTATTGATATATTGAAAAAGTTCAAGCAGTTAATTCAAGGAAATGGTCGCTAATTTATAATGGAAAATATATGTAGTACATGATCTGAACACATAACTAACCTATAAATGCATTATAATACCTTTCACATATAAATGCATTATAATAAGTTTCAAAATAAATACAAATAAATAAAATAAATATATATTATTTTTAGTACCTTTCTGAGTCGAGTAATGCACGAGCCAGTCCATCAATTTTTCGATGGTTCCAAAAGACTGCACCCTCTGTGAGTTCTTCTGTTCTTTCTGAGAAAAATATTTATAGCAATGAACATCTTGAAGAGCATAGATTAATAACAGTTTCATAACATACCTTTACTCACCACGACCAACTCAAGTTTGACCAATATGTTTTCATTCTTTTATTGATTATTTGAGGGAGTTGATACTTATTGAATACTGAATACAAATCGCATTATACTGATTACAGGGCAGGTAAAATAATAAAAAACTTGATCAGATGAACCATATAAACAAATACCAGCTTTCAGCATGTTTTTAGTTATAGAGTTGTATCGTGAGAGGTATGCAAACACTTGCTCTGCCTCTTCCCCTAAAGTCATGCCACTTCCTTCTTGCCACCGCCCTCCATACAATACCTTTAACATAAAAGTATACAGTAAAAAAAAAATCAAATTACTGTACAAAAATTAAAAGCCTCCTACTATATTAAATGATACGTATATCATTAATCTTAAACAATCAGAAATCTTAAATTTTTTTACACAAACTGTACTTATTATATTTAATGTAATGTATACATTACATTAAATTTAATTAGTATACATAAATGTATACATTAGTATACATAAATGTATACATTAGTATACATAAATGTAATGTTATATTTTTATTTACCTGACAATACCAAGCATGTCCTTTTGCATGTAGGACTCCTAAAAATGGCTTTGCTTGACCAATGTGAAAATGTGATTGTTTCTGAGCCACAGTTAAGGCCCATGGCCAATATTTGCAAATTATGTCTTGACAAATAAACTTTATGTATTTGAAATACATAATTTGCAAATAGTGGGCATAACTGTACAGCTCTCCTTGATACATATTCAAGGTGTGGAGGATAATACCATGTCGACAGGAGGCCATGCTGATTCCTGTTTCATCCAAACTTTGGAATGAAAGAGGCTTATTTTGAGCAGCTTTCCATGTAGACACTCCACATGTGTGCTTACTCTGTTAAACAAAAATATTTATAGTAACTAAATAACCAGTTGGTGAGCATGATTATAATTATGTAAGACGGGTAGAAGGTAGAGATTATTTTGCGCGATAGGCATTGTTGTTGCACATAAGAATTTCTATGGGTTATATTTCCTTATTCAATATATATAAACTATAATGAAAAAATACAAAAATGGCCACCATATGTTATAGTCGCCAAACAGTTATTAGGTAAAATTGAAGGTTTCTCAATATATAATAAAACTCACCTTAGTTTTCAAGCTCTGAATAGTGCCAACATGAGCTTGAACATCTTCATCTTTGCTGAAGATACTATCAGAATAATAGGGGTTTCCGATACCTCTGCAATGATAATTCAGAAATAATTATTTATTGTCTGTAACCACTATAATATTAAACAATGGGTAATGGGATATCAAAAAATGTTTTATATGAAGAATTCTGATGCACTGCTAAATTTTACATAAAACAAAATTTACATGGTGTTAGATAAATAAAATGATGATATGGATGCAATTGAAAGGCAAACTATAAAGACATACTCAGTTAAAAAATATGTCATATGACAATGTATATTTATATGTGCATACTTTATTTATAAGAACATTAATTTGAAGACAATATAATTCATTATAATATAGTGTGTGTAGAGAACAAAAGAATACTATACATTAAGTATCTGTAAAGCACATTTTATTACCTCCCAACTTTGTTGTAACGATACAGCTTCTTGTTACCATCAATATGTACTGCTAAAGGGGTTTTATCACAAGCAGGACACTCATTGTCAGCTTCTCCTCTAATTTTTCTCAGCTCATATTGCTGGAATCGCCATTCGAAGAACACTCTCTTCGAAGTTATATAATTAATGGGTCCAATCTAGGAATAGAATTTTTTAGATGGTGACATTTAAAATGCATATTATGACATAAGATAAATAAACAAAAAAAGCATTCCATTTTGTGTTTGAACAAAATTAAAAACTAATTATTAATAAATGAATATACATTACTACAAAATTTTGATAATTTTTGAATTGAAATATAAAACTGAAAATATTAAGAATAACGGTATCAAAACATACACGCCCACGAGAAGCACCAAAGGATTCCAGTGCAGTGACTAATGCCCGAAATGATGTTCCGGGACAATTTCTTTTTATATGGTGCCATGATTCAAGCAGACTGGTGCTGTAGAATGTGCTGCTCTTTCCTAATGATGAATAGAAACCAGACTTGTGCATGGTCTTGCCTAGTTGTTGATGCTCATATCCACAGTGGCATGTATAGATTGGAGTATAGAGGTCATACCTTCCTGTAGTTTAAAATACAGTGCATTGAGTGGTGTGGCGACTTGCTAAAATAGTGATGTAAAAATTAACATTTATAGCAACAAAAATTTCAAAATGTATTGTGATTCAGGAATATCCGGTAATGGAAATAAAAGGGTAAATTTTAAAGTTTATTTACCCATTATAGTGATGAAGAGTCAGAGATTGCTGGAGCTTGAAATTTTAAACTTGCAATCTGTGCAGTTGGGGCAAGAATTTGGTGGTTGGGCTGGTACAACAGGTTCTGGTAACAAAGAAAAGGAAGACAGTTTGACAAAATGAGTTTTATGGAAAAGAATTTCAGACTGAATATTTCATTGTTTCTTGATTGTACAAAATATTGACATTATTCTCCAGATAATGACTGAGAAATTCACAGAAAAGAAACAATCAGACGATTAAATCAATCTATAAAACCAAGTGTCAGGTTTAAACTTTAAGACTTCTCCAAATGTTGTAATGACTGAAATGAAACATTTATTCATTTTATTTTGTTATACCAAGATAATCGTAGCTCTAGACTGGGATTGGGAAGTAGAAGTAATCTCGGAACAAAGTACGGATTTTATACAGGTATCGTATACTTACTCCAGTGAAAGAAATTTCTTTCAGGGCACACAGTTTGTGTCGGGTCTAAAGGCTCATAAAAGCCATTTTTCCAATATAATCTGTGGTGGAAAGGCATGAGAAAATGTTGCATTTGGTCACAAATGTGACACAAAAATGCAAAACAGTCTTCACATTTGATGCTTGCCTCACAATTTGTACATTGTACACAAACTTTACCTGATGAAAAAAGGGGTAATTATTTATACTAATTTTAAATACTGTATACCTAACATTTTAAACAATCTGAAGTCTAAATGTATTAATAGAGTGTCATTAATTTGCATATGATGCTTATTATACAGTATAACCTTAATGAACACAGCAATATTTAATTTACCTTTATCTGGAACACCCAACTCAGACAATGTCCAATCGAACAGCATTGCCCTGCTTTCTCCCCAATTAATCTCTGCATTTTTTCTTCTTTTTTGCCAGTCAGAAACACTTGGCTGAGAATCTTTAATTTGTTCAAGTTCTGCAGCAAGTACTTTGAAATATGGGATTACAAATTAGTAAGAAAAATTTGTAAGTGAAAGGAATGATTAGTATAATATGTTAAACAAAATTTCATAGGCATTAAGCACAATTTTTGGTACATAATATTTATGACGTGTGTCCATTAAATAAACCCTCATTTAAATACCAACAAATGATGTTGGGACATACCAACATCAAATGATTCCAAAGTTTCTTCACCAGCTGCCAAATAACTTTGAGTGTACGTTCTGCCACTAGTAGAATAGCCCGCATTTTGCATGTGTGGTGGTGAAAGTATAGCAGGCAGAATGTCTGGGTGGCACATTTGAAGATTTAAGCATGGTACATAATTGCAAATTGTATACAAGTATTAATATTTTCAGACAAATCTCAAGATATTACTATAACTAACTTTATGCTACCAAGTTGTTCAGTGTTATAGTAATTTAATCTCCATAATTGTCTAGCATACACTTAAAAATAGGCAACAAATATTATTGGAAAGTACACAAATAACAGCTGTAGAAATATTGTTAAAAGAATAATAGAAGATTACCATCAGATTGGGGTGCAGCTGGTCTTTGTTTTGAATTAATGTGTGATACATCCTGTATGTTATCTTTTTTCTGTTTCTTGTTTGTCACCTTTATTGAGTTTGGTTCCTCCACGTTTAAGAGTCTCTTCAAGTACTCATTTCTTTGTATCATTGCAGCACGTGCTTTCTGGTACTCACGTTCAAGATGTTCTCTAGTCATCACTGCTATTCTCCGGTGAAATTCTGAAGAGAAAATAATAGTGTTCGAAGGAAAAGTACAAGAACAAAACAAGAAAATTATGCTTATGCAAAATTATGCTACAATGTACCTATTAATAATCTTAAAATTTGCTACAAATTACCTACTTATAATTATGTGTTAAATTATGGACTTTCCCATAATGATATGCATGTTAGTGGCATTACCTATACTGCCTACCTGGAGCCCCCTAGAGAGATAGTGACACAAGTTAAGGTAATCCCTTTAGTAAGGTGCTGAGTCAACATAAATAAGCTATAACTAATAAGGACACAAATCAATATGTTCATTTAACAGTGGTATTAACATTTATATAAATATAGCTAAGAATAAGTTTTTACAAGTGTAACAAAGTGAAAGAAATGTATGAAAATTTTGATGATATATTAAAATGCTCATTGATTGAACTTGTCTTCCTATATATAAAGTATAAAAATAGTAAACACAGTACCATTATTGTTGTCTGTAGTTATTTTTGGAACATCTGGTATGTACAGCATACTGTCAAAATCCGATGATCTATCTGAAAAATAGATTGGTAGCGTAAATATTTGAATTCATTGCATAGCCTTTTATACAAACAAAAAAGAAAAATTGTACAGAAAAGCTAACACAACATTATAACACCTTTCTGTGGTACTTTCTATGGTACAAAAGAAAACAAACCTTAATTATAAAGGAAAATAAACTGACAGAAGAACTATGAATACTGCTGAAAATACTTTCCACAAAATATCTGAACCAAGGGATAGTACCCCGAGATTTGAAATATGAAAATTTCACCCTTACAGTATTTAAAAAAAAGCAGAAAGAGTTAAGCACAAAACTAATGTCCGATCAGCTAGGTATAACACATCTGCAAGCTCATGGCGAAAATCCTAAGGGAGGGAATCATTTACCATCTTTCAGTGAACAATCTTATTCAATCGACACACCATGGTCTTCTTAAAAACAGATGCTACCTTATAAACCTCCTCACGTTTGGGACATGGTAACATGGTACTCAGATAAAGGGTTTCCGGTGGATGTAGTATACATGGATTATGCTAAAGACTTTAATAAGGTACCACATGGAAGACTAGCAAGGAAATTACAGGTTCATGAAAAAAATTGTAAAGTGCACAAAACAATAGTTAAAACAAAGAGAGCAAAAGGTCATACTAAATGGGAATGAATATGAAGAAATGTGGTAAGTTGAGTACCTCAGGGGTCCATTTTTAAGTCTAAAATATTTTTCATATATTGAACATCTATGATATAGAAAAGAATATAATATAATCAACCACATCCTCATATTTGCAAATGCCTGGCATTTCACGAGCACTTTGTCCGGGGTTTATATTCTAGCCGGGGAGGATTTACTGGGTTAGGCTAACCTAACCTAACCTAACTTAACCAAACCAAACCAAGTATCTCAAGTTACAAATATCTCTGGGAATTCATATTATCTGCTGTTGTAGAATTGACAAAATGGACAGTGTCAACAAAATTATTCCCACATACTCTGTCACTATGTGATGGAGTACACATAGAATAGGGACTGAATTGTCCCTGACAGGGACAATTCTGTAACAAATGTTCTAGCATAAAACTTTGTACAGTTTAGTAATTTCTTACCGTTTGATGTACTAGGTAGATCCATGTTTGGTGAAGTTTTATAGCTGGAGCTGGAAGATCCTGTCGAGATGACTTCTTCAAAGAGACTAATAGCTTCCACACACATTGTGTCTTGAGTCTTCCAGTACTTGGCCTACAGTTACCAGATCTGATTTACAGAAACTAGTGAACTATGGAGATAAGATTGTTAATAATATACTTTTTTTGAGATTCATATGACTTGCAGCTTAAAAACCAACCTTATTTTAAAATAGTACACTAAAGTACATAGCAAATTGCGAAATTCGTAGCTTTAACTACTTTAAAGCTAAATTCTCAAGCTTTGAAAATAAGCACAATTTGCTATTTTAAGCGGAATCTGGCAACTCTGATTTAGCATGTAAACATTGACTTGCATTCACAATGTAGTTATTTATTTTTCAACAATTTAAAACGAGTTATGAAAATACACACATTGGTACATTATTGCAAAGGCACTATACTATATATATATATATATATATATATATATATATGTCGTACCTAGTAGCCAGAACTCACTTTTCAGCCTACTATGCAAGGCCCGATTTGCCTAATAAGCCAAGTTTTCATGAATTAATTTTTTTTCGTCAACCTAACCTACCTAACCTAACCTAACCTAGCTTTTTTTGGCTACCTAACCTAACCTTACCTATAAAGATAGGTTAGGTTAGGTTAGGTAGGGTTGGTTAGGTTCGGTCATATATCTACGTTAATTTTAACTCCAATAAAAAGAAATTGACCTCATACATAGTGAAAAGGGCAGCTTTATCATTTCATAAGAAAAATATTATAGAAAATATATTAATTCATGAAAACTTGGCTTATTAGGCAAATCGGGCCTTGCATACTAGGCTGAGAAGTGAGTTCTGGCTACTAGGTACGACATATATATATATATATATATATATATATATATATATATATATATATATATATATATATATATATATATATATATATGTCGTACCTAGTAGCCAGAACGCACTTCTCGGCCTACTATTCAAGGCCCGATTTGCCTAATAAGCCAAGTTTTCCTGAAATAATATATTTTCTCTAATTTTTTTCTTATGAAATGCTAAACCTACCCATTTCATTATGTATGAGGTCAATTTTTTTTTATTAGAGCTAAAATTAACGTAGATATATGACCGAACCTAACCAACCCTACCTAACCTAACCTAACCTATCTTTATAGGTTAGGTTAGGTTAGGTAGCGGAAAAAGTTAGGTTAGGTTAGGTTAGGTAGGTTAGGTTGCCGAAAAACAATTAATTCATGAAAACTTGGCTTATTAGGCAAATCGAGCCTTGAATAGTAGGCTGAGAATTGCGTTCTGGCTACTAGGTACGACATATATATATATATATATATATATATATATATATATATATATATATATATATATATATATATATATATACATATAAATTGTTGCAAGTCGAGCAACAAATATTTTACATTGAACAACAAATGAGATTGGAAAAGCAGTATTGCCAAAATAGACCCCAGACACACCCTGTGGGTAGTAATGGACCCCCATACCGACCCTATGAGGGGTAGTGGACCCCATAATAACACTATGGGCGATAGTGGACACTATACAAACACTATGGGCGGTAGTTGACTTCATAGAGACCCTGTGGGCGGTAAGGGAACCCAGACCGACACTGTGGGTGGCGGTGGACCCCATACCGACTCTGTGGGCGGCAGTGAACCCTATATACTAATCCTGTGGGCGATACTGTACCCTATAGTCATCCTGTGGGGGCAATGGACGCCATACATATCCAGTGGGTGTTATTGTACCCCATACTTATTCTGTGGGTGGTTGGAGCCCCATACCCATCCTGTGGGTTATAGTGGACCCCATACTCATCCTGTGGGTGGTATTGGACCCCATACCTATCCTGTGGGTGGTTGTGAGCCCATACCCATCCTGTCGGTGGTAGTGGACGCAATACACATCCAGTGGATGGTATTGGATCCCATACCCTTCCTGTGGGTGGAAGTGATCCCCATACCATTCCTGTGGGTGGATGTGACCCCCATACTCATCCTGCGGGTGTTATTGGACCCCTTACCCACCTAACAGGTGGTAGTGGACCCTATACTAATCCTATAGTTTCCAATAATCCACACCATACCATCCTGTTTGCAGTAGTTTACCCTATATACATTCCAACATAACATCGTTTTCTGTTAGCGTTCCTACAAAACATTCTTTAAAGATTTCTAAAGCACAAACTATGGTATATAATATTGATTGGTGAAGCACTGTTATTCTATGTAATAATTTATTGTGCTTATTATAATTTACTAAGAACAACTAATATTTCTCAAAACAAAACTACGAGCCTTCAATAGGATGTAGCTGATCTGTAATATTAAAAGAGCATGGACAATAGTAGGTGAATTTCACAACCCATGTGGGACCTGAAAACTACAATTTTCGTTATAATTGAACCAATCACGACTATTCAGCTATCTACGTTGATGGACGAGTACTGTGAGACGTAAATTGGTACGTGAGGAAGAGTTTGAGCCTTGGTAAAAAAGTTAACTGGGAATATATCACATATGTACTAAATCACATTCCACATATTGACTTTAAGCACTAAGTCATATATGTACTGTCTTGTGTGAGAACGGGTTGCTATAAGTACTACCAACACAAGTGTGGGAACCGACCTGTGAGATTTATATTTATTTAATTTTTATGAATTTATATTTACGTTAATTTATATACTTCGATAGCAATTTGTATAATGATAAGTGGACTGTATTTCTGCAATAATCTCATAATCTCACAAATCGATCCTCTACACATTAGGGAGGTTTATATTAATTGAATATATATATATATATGCAGCCAATCAAACTACAGTATTAACTACATACATTGAAAAGGTTCCTTATCTTATAGTACAGCAGGCCTTAGTCCAAACAGGTATAACTAGGATGTAGAAACCAAATTATCCTCTTTGAGGTAGCTTCCATCACCCAGTAACTGGTGCATAAAGTCTTGCTTCCTCGTCTTGACCTGTCAAAAGGGCGCTAGCTGTAAAGCCAGAATCCTATATATGACAGGTATATCAGAGAAAATACTGTACATGGAACAATGAAGACCTGGCTTAATTACCTTTAGTTTGAGGCTACCACGTGCTCTAACCGGGTCACCCTATATAATGACATTAATGGCCATAAATGAAAATAAACGGGTTTCGGAAAGAACACTTAACTTGAATTTGTTGACAGCGTGTTGATAATGGTACACCTTTGGTTTCCATAACACTACGTCCAAGTAAAATTAACAGGAGCCGTATTTGCTCCTGTGTGCCTCTGGTCTAGTAAAAACAATAACAATGTCTAACACTCCATACTACTGACGCTACTGGCCGACATTGTCCAGATATAATAGGAGCCGAATTTGCTCCATGCG
The DNA here is from genome assembly GCF_040958095.1 of Procambarus clarkii. Taxonomy (NCBI): domain Eukaryota; kingdom Metazoa; phylum Arthropoda; class Malacostraca; order Decapoda; family Cambaridae; genus Procambarus; species Procambarus clarkii. The sequence continues at coordinate 41,854,897 of NC_091187.1, read as the reverse complement.
TCTCGGAAGTGACAACAACAATGGCTGCCCCTCCTTCCTCACTCTGATGCCTAGCTTACATTGTCCAGATGTCAATAAGTGATAGAAGGGTCACATTTACTCTACTTTAATATTGATAATTAAGTTAATTTATATGAGATGTTTTTATAATGGTAAAGTTCAAAGACTAATGTATTTAAGAATAATTCCCACCATAATAGGTGGTGAATATAATAGTATGTGGTGATGATATCCCGTTTTCTATAGACGGTAATTCCACTACAAGTTACGTTTTCTATGGGTAACTTGTTTATACAATACATTAAATATTAAATGATATATTAAATGGTGTCGGATTTTCCGACAACAAGAGGATGGGCTGCAGTTTCACGAGCCGCTACCATTTTCTAGTACGACAATTGTTGGTCTTGGGAAGAGTATTCGTCAAAAGGCGCCGTTCTATTATGAGGACGGGTTGAACATCTACATACCGAGTTTTGGCGGCATAACACAACAATTTAGAAAATAATATATAATTATAAACAGCCTCCCAGTCTTTCGGAGCTCATCAACTGTTTAATATGTGTAAAGTCGCCAAAGATTGAGATAACATGTTCGTAAGTACTTGCGTAACTGACTGATGAATCTCGGTCCAGACACTAAATATAATTCTTATGGTTGGAATGTTTACATGCAAGAAGAGTTGCTATAGACCTCAACAAACACGACAGATCAGCCTCCAGGGCTGAGTGGATCCCATACTTATCCTGTAGACCCCATGTATACCTATCCTGTGAGCGTTAGTGCCTCCAATACATGTCCTGTTCATGAGTGGTAGTGAACCCATACCCATCGTGTGCAGCAGTGATCACATACCCATGCTATGATGTATGACATACGCAACTGGCTGTGCACAGTAACCATGATGTGCGCAAGATCAGTGCGTACTGGTGCGTTACTGCGCAGAAACACTGATACTTTTATTTATGAAGAAAATATTACCAATTATAATATTATAAAAGATCTATAAAATGTATCATTCAAATAATATGAGCAGCAGAGTGGCGCAGTGGAAGCGTGCTGGGCCCATAACCCAGAGGTCCGTAGATCGAAACTACGCTCTGCTACGAAATTGTTTTAATGTATTAATAATGTTTTTTCATTACAAATGTAGGTACATAGCAGTGTCTTGCTACCTCCTTCAATATAAGTAATTACAAATTACAGGTTGAGCTAGCTATATGTTAAAAAATAAAGGCACAATAACGAATGTGGGAGATTTGTACCTGAATTTACCTGTCCCTAGTGTCCTCGACGGATAGTGGAAGCCATCGGCTTGTCAAAGATCCCCCCCCCCATGGTTCATGAGGATTGTTTCTGTTTGGATTTTGAACTGAGGTAATATCTTGGTATTTAACGACTTCGCTAGTTAGACAATTCCATGGGATAACCCTAGATTATAGTTTAGTTCATTCAATATGCACCCCATACCCGCCCTGTGGGCGGTAGTGGAAAGAGTTACAGAGGCACATAATGGGCTCAGGGACTGAACCCTACAATTCATTTACCTGAGCAAGTTAATCCTGCTGAGAGAGTTACAAAATTCAATGCACTTCATCACATCAACAATGGGCTCGAGACCGCCCACAAGTACAGTTTCTAAATTAAGCAACTGACATGTGGAGAGCCTTACAGCGAGAAACATTTGTACGCTAACCAACTGTGTTACGGAGGCTACGCTTTCTAAAACCTTACAAATATTTCCTCCTGCTTCTTACCGCTCGCTCCCGCCATCGAAAGCCCTAAAATCATTTTCCTTCTGCTTCCTCCCGTTCGATCCCGCTCTCTAAAGCCTTACAAATTATTTATCCTGCTTCCTGCAACTCGCTCCCGCTCTCTGAAGCCCTAAAAACAATTCCTTCCGCTCTCCGAATCCATAAAAATACTTCCTCCTGTTTCATCCCGCTCTCTGTAGCCTTAAAAACACTTCCTCCTGCTTCCTCCCCCTTTCTGAAGCCCTAGAATCACTCTCTCCTGCTTTTTTCCGCTCGCTCCCGCACTCTGAAGCCTTAAAAGTACTTCCTATTTCTTCCTCCCACTCTCTGAAGCCCTTATAACACTTCCTCCTGCTTCCTATAACCAATGTTCCAGAGATGTGTAAATATTTTATTCAAGATCAAAATGATCTGCTACCAGAATTTTTTGCCAAATATCCCCAGTTTGCTAACTGTAGGTATAGTACCTAAGTGATTGTAACCTATCCACCGCTGCCCACTGGATGGGGGGCGGTGTGCAGGACAAACATATCAATTGTGACACTAGCTCTCCACATATGTCAGTTGCTTAATTTAGAAACTGTACTTGTGGTCAATCGCAAACATATTTATGATGTGACGACTTATACTGAATTTTTTAACTAGCTTATCAAGATTGACGCTTGCTTAGCTAAGTGAATTGTGGGGTTCAGTCCCTGAGCCCATTATGTGCCTCTGTAACCACTTCCACTACCGCCCACAAGATGGGTATGGGGTGCATAATAAGTGAACTAAACTAAACTAAACCTCTCATGTTATCGTGACGTCACACACCCCGAACACACATAAAACAGGATTTTCTCTCTATTTTCGTTATTAAACATTTTATAATTTATATAATTCCTTAATGTGTTTTGATCATATTATATCGCTGAAGAAAAACTATGTGCATCTTCGGTAGCAATTAACCGGATTTGGTCCATATAATAACAGGTCACTATACTTCAGGTTTCCGTAGTGTAGTGGTTATCACGTGCGCCTCACACGCGCAAGGTCCCCGGTTCGATCCCGGGTGGAAACATTTGACTTTTTAATGTTTGTTTTCATAACCCATTGAAATAAACTCCAAGTGTCCAACCACTTGGGTCGAACGGTAGAGCGACGGTCTCGCTTCTTGCAGGTCGGCGTTCAATCCCGACCGTCCAAGTGGTTGGGCACCATTCCTTCCCCCCGTCCCATCCCAAATCCTTATCCTGACCCCTTCCCAGTGCTATATAGTCGTAATGGCTTGGCGCTTTCCCCCTGATAGTTCCCTTCCCTTCCCTTCAAAGAGCTAAAATTAATAACAAAGAATATTGACAATATTTATTAAATCATAAAACTTATACCATTTTGTAATATGTTAATACTTCATTATACTAATTATTAATATTGAGAGTCATATAACTATGTATTGTGGAGCAGAGTGGCGCAGTGGAAGCGTGCTGGACCCATAATCCCACTAGAGGTCCGTAGATCGAAACTACGCTCTGCTACAGTCTAATTTTTTCCTACCATAACAAACCAAAAGAAATGTTTTTATCTTTAATAAATGTAATCCATCCTCCTGTACATTTTGTAACTATGTAGAGCATCGTACATATAAATTAAATATTGACGTAATGGACAATAACATAGTAGAACTTGATACTATTCACCCCTATAGTCCGGAAAAAATATAGCTAAAATCAAACAGATATATTCCTAGGCCTAGTATAGCATATATATGTACTATATTTGGCCTCAGCATGTATTAGACCTTGGATGGTAAGTTACGTTAGGTTTTATGAGAAACAAATACAAAGGCTTTATGTACTAGTGGCTTTACAGTACTAGTTACAGTACAGTACTAGTACAGTACAGTACAGTACAGTACTAGTTACAGTACTAGTACTGTACTTTTACTAGTGGCTTTACGTACTAGTGGCTTTACAAGAATGTAAATACTGTACTACCCAATGTATTCTCACAAACCCAATGTACCTTCTTGTATATATATAAATAAATAGATAAATAAATAAATAAAAAGGTTCGGGCCAACCTTGCCCAAAACGCTTGGTGTAATAGTGGCTTTAGACATTGTATGTACAAGCTCTATCTATAAATCCAACAACATGTTTGTATCTGACCTTGTATGTATATATGTACTTTACCTGAATAAACATTTGATTTGATTTGACAAAACCTTTGTCGGTTTATCCAAATTCACTAATACCAAATTCTACTATCCAATTGTCCATTACATCAATATATGTACGATGGAGGATGGATGTGTTGCTTATAAGCACTGCTATTAATATATCATAAGCTCCTACATAGATTACACACAGAAATCACAATAGTGTGATGCATCAAATGAACAAATCCACAAGGGCCGTGACGAGGGTTCAAACCTACGTCCGAGAGGATCCCAGACGCTGCCTTAATCGACTGAGCTACGACATGGTAAAAGAATTGTAACCACAAGTTCAACTGACCTTACTTGGATCCTGCAGCCTCTCCGAGACACAAACCAGGATTTTACACAATTCCCCCCATGCACCCGAGCTCTGTCAATAAGCCGTTCTACCTCTTCGCCCTTACTTCATTTTGTAATGAAGTCAGGGCTTGGAAAGCTGGGCGAGGCTAGTCCCACCAAGTGTCTGGTCACCAACCTCGGATAAACATTATATTTATAGATATAGGTTATATAAATATATAGAGGGGGGGGGTACTATCTCTGGTTGAGATTGTAGGGATCCTCGACCTCAAAGAAGACGACATGCAGCATCCGGGGAAGCCTTGTGGGGCACCCGCATACACTTACATATTGTCTTTTCATATCACTCCTATATTTTTTTTATTTTGTAATTTTATTTTATTTAAAATTTCATTACACAAAAAGTTACAACATTGGTTACATTCAAAGTACAAGACTTCTTATTACAGGTTGTAGAGTTCCTCCAATATATAGTTTTGTGTTAACTAATACTATTACATATATATTATTACCTATATCTTCTAGTCGTAGTAGTAGCAGACATTCATCAGTCTCAGGAGACTAATAATAATAATAATAATAATAATAATAATAATAATTTTTATTTAGGTAAAGGTACATACATAAAGAGATTTTACAAAGTTTGTTGGCTTTATAGATAGAGCTAGTACATACAATGCCTAAAGCCACTATTACGCAAAGCGTTTCGGGCAGGAAAAAACACTAATGACTAAAGCTTAAAACTAATGGGTAAAAAGAAAAAAATGCGTTGAGTACAAATAAAAATAGAGGTAAAAGAGGGGGGAACGTTGTTGAAAAAGCAGCACAAATACAATTACAAATTATTACAGAAAATTACATTCAAACAGCGTTGATTTGAAAAACAAAAAAAAACAAAAAACATACATGGGTTGACAATAGAGGGGTAAGGTAGGTTACAGGGAATTTATTAGGTATAGCTTCGTTTTTAACTTAAACTGGTTGAGAGAGGTACAGTCTTTAACATGGTTGGGAAGGTCATTCCACATTCTGGGCCCCTTGATTTGTAGAGTATTTCTGGTTTGATTAAGTCGTACTCTAGGAATATCAAAACTGTATTTATTTCTGGTGTGGTGCTCATGGGTTCTGTTACAACCTTCTATGAAGCTTTTGAGATCAGGATTGGCATTATAGTTTAGCGTTTTATATATGTATAATACACATGAGAGAATGTGCAGTGACTTAATGTCTAACATATTCAGAGATTTGAGTAGGGGTACCGAGTGATGTCTGGGGCCAGAATTGGATATTGTCCTAATAGCAGCTTTGTGTTGAGTAATTAGAGGACGTAAGTGATTTTGGGTAGTAGAGCCCCAAGCACAAATACCATAGTTGAGATATGGATAGATAAGGGAGTAATAGTCACCAGGGCAGGGCGAGGTACATAATATCTGATCTTAGAAAGAATGACCACAGTTTTTGAAACTTTTTTTGATATGTTTAGAATGTGTCCCTGGAAATTCAGCTTGTGGTCAATGAGAATGCCAAGGAATTTGCCATCTAATTTGTTACAAATTTGGGTATTGTTTATTTTGAGATTTATTTGATTAGAGGATTTATTGCCAAACAGAATATAGAAAGTTTTGTCAATGTTAAGGGTGAGTTTGTTGGCAGTTAGCCACAGATGGACTTTATTTAGCTCAGTATTTACTGTGGCATTTAGAGCAAGGGGATCAGGACTATGGAGTTGTGCTCTGGTTGTCGGTCTGGAGTGGCCTCTCCAGGGCACAAAGCCAGGGTAGGTTGATACGGGGGAGAAGCTGTCAACCATGCAACAGGTCCCCCCTCTCCACGGCGCCAAAAGTCTCCAATGGAAAGGCAAACACCAATACGATTGGTTCCAGCGCCGTCGCAGGAACTGTGAGCTCCGGAGTTGACCTGGAAGCTGGTGAAGGGACTCATGACCCGGAGACCGCCGTGGTCGAGGCCGGAGAAGAACCACCCCAGCAAGTGCAAGAACGACCCCAGCCTCCTGAAGCAGAGCCTGGGGCTGCTAGAGCCCAAGGAGGAGGACTTCAGAGTCCCGCACCTACGGGTTCCAGGCGTAGTTCAATAGCTAACTGATAAACATAACTTTAATATTGATTCATTAACTAAGTTCAATAACTAATTGATAAACCTTAAAGAACTGGTGAGAACAACTGTGTACACTTCAGTTTGCTGAGATTTATTAGATCTGTGCTGCTTATAAAATACGTTTGTGTTCGATCCCCGATGGTCCCAGTGCTTGGGCACCGTTACTCCACTCCGTCCTCTCGCTTCTTGCAGTCCGCGTTCGATCCCCGATGATCTAAGTGTTAGCTTTCCATTCCTTCACTTCGTCCTTATATATCCCAGATGATCTTAATATCCCTTCCAAGTGCTGTATAATCATACTGGCCTAGTACTTTCACCTCATAATTACCTTACTTTACCTCGCTTCCTCAGAGACTTTTCCTTCCTGATTTTGTCTTCTCACGCCTCAGTTGTCAGTTGATGATGTATGATGAAGTGGATGAATGTATGACTGTTGAGTTCTTCATTAAATTTAATTTGCTTCATTACAGACTTCATTTTACAGTCTCCGTGGTGTAGTGGTAAGACACTCGCCTGGCGTTCCGCGAGCGCTATGTCATGGGTTCGTATCCTGGCCGGGGAGGATTTACTGGGCGCAAATCCTTAACTGTAGCCTCTGTTTAACCCTCAAACCGCTAGGGGCCCAAATGGATTTAACACCCACAGGCGCAACAAAAAAAAAATTCCAAAAAAATTCTTTCGTCTGATAGAAGTGTTCATTTTTGTTCCCTGATCACGGAAAAAATAACAAAAAAATCGTAGGTGGCATATTTTAGCCGCAATAGGGTAGGGAAGTCTGGCAAAAAAGGGGCGTTGGCAGAGCCTTCGCCAGACGAGGTCTACTCCGCCCGAGCTGTCAGGCGGCAGTTGCCACAAATATATTATTATCTAATTATTTCAATGTCTCTGATTGATTTTTTCTGAGTTTTATTGCAGTAATATTATTCAATACATTGAATTGTGATATATTTATATAATAAAATGTGTGAACCATCGCTGTACTCAAAATTATGGTGTGCATATTAGTGATTCAATTATTATGTTCATAAAACAATAATCAAATAATTTTGCTGTTGTTACACTATATACACAGGTTATTTGTAAGTATTTGCATGTTTTGTTCACCATACCGAACCACTAAGTTGGTATTGTGAGTCAAAAAGCAACGAGGAGTGACTGCCACACACCAGCCAGCCACTCGCTGCCACTCCCTCCCGCAACGACACCTCACTCGCCCTCATTCTCCTCTCACAATACTGTTTTTGCATTTATTCACTATACACAGACGTTATATATAAGTATTTACATTTTTGTTCATAATAACTGTACATCTAAGCTTTTATGGTGAGTAAAGACTCGAAGACGTAGCTACTCACACAGTCAGCTGGTGGCGGCCGCCCTCAAGGCCAGACGCACTAATATTTCTCCTCCAACAATATTGTTTGTGGTATTATTATGCTATATACACACATTATATATAAGTATCTACCTGTTTTATTCACCATACCTGTACAAATAAGCTGGTATGGTGCCCAAAGACCCTAGTGGCCACCAGTAAACAACATGACAAGTCGTGCAGAGGACGCTCCTTCCTCACCAAAATGGCGGTTCCCAACCTCTTGCTGTTATCACACCCTAGTTGTAGGCATCCTTCAGTCTCGGGAGACTATGGAGTTTCGCCCTAGTTGTCAATCCTGGTGCAGCGTCTGGTGTGACTGATGAGGCCAATCTGAGAGTGGCAGTCCATCCCACACCGAGCACAAGCGAAGTCCAATTCTGGTCTGTCTTCCTGGCTACCGGCCTTCCTTCTGTCTCTTTGCCTCCGATTCCTTGACAAGTGACTCCTCGAACTTGGAGAGACCTCTTTGAACAGACTGCCCCCAGGCTGAACGGTCTGCAGCCAGTGTCTTCCACATAGCAAGATCGACGTCCATGGCTTTTAGGTCCCTCTTGCATACGTCTTTGTACCGTAGCTGGGGCATGCCTGTTGGACGCTTTCCCTGCATCAGCTTCACACCCTATACACACATTATATATAAGTATCTACATTAGTGTTCACCATAGCGAACCACTAAGCTGGTATGGTGAGTGCAGTCAATAAAAGAAGACCACACACAGAAGACGATGCCACCACCCTCCCTCCCACAGCCTTACTTCTTCCTCCATGGAGCACAGCACTAAATATCACCACAATCCTGCTATTATCAGAATCCTGGTCAGTTTTATCACAGTCAGGGGTCTTCTATAATACTATCATCACTAAATAATTGCAGGATCATATATATTATGGCATTTGTAGGCGATGCTGTGGTCAAAAGCTGAACAGCGGTGCTGTGAGCTCATGCTGCGTGCACCAGCCTTGGTGGCTTGCTCAATACTGACACTCTCACACCCAAGAATGTTGGGCTAGATTTTTTCTAGGTGGCATCTGGCAACTATCGGTCATGACTGTACTATAGCTGCCCCTATCCTAGGCGGGGCATTTAAATTATAGAGCTAGACACAAAAGCATACTTAAATGATGTGTGCGGTTTCGGTTTAGTCACTGATATCATATATATATATATATATATATATATATATATATATATGATATGCGTGGTTTAAGGGTTAAGATTGTAATACAGTAATATCATATGGTAATAAGACAAGTTGGATAAGGGTATGCAATAGAAACAAACACATATCGCCTGGAAGCACTGATGTACTTAATGCTTAAGAATCCATTAACAATACTGGAATATTAGACAACAAACAAGACTAGTAGCTAATATTAATGGGCAGATATATAAGTGAGAAATTAAATTATTAATTTTTAATTCACAAAGTAATGAATTAAAGATTCAGATACCTTGACAAATTAAGAGTTCAAGGTTTATAACATTTTGGGAAATTGAAGTGTTAGTATCAACAGATAAATGGGTAAGTTGCAAATATTGTAAGGTAAGAATCTGATAACTAGACAAATTAAGCATTCAAAAAAATATTACATTTTATAAAATTGAAGTCATTGTAGTAATAGTTATAAGAGGGGTAAATTACATGAAATTGATGCCAATAATATAAAAAAGAAGCATTTATTAATTAATATAAAAATATAAAAAAACACAATTTAAATACGGTTAGACTAGGTAAGGCTTGGTCACTCGTGTGTTAGTTTCAGCAATGACATTGGAAGTTTGCTGGTTTCCAGTTATGTCACAATCAACAAAGAAAGCCTATAATTGTTGGACATTTTTTATTTCATATCTTTTGCCTCTTCTTTCTTAGCAATGATCGTTCCGTTCCTGGTGTAGCACTGCTTGATAAAATTTGGGTTTTGTTTGCGAATAGGATGCATTCTGTAGAGGAGGATCAACGCTGCTTGGGTAGGCACTCATTAACCCCTTAAACCGTGGAATACATACATATACGATGGGAGTAACTTTCCCGAACACCACGCAATACATACATATACAATTGAAGGTCTAGCGCACAAATTTATATGCCCCGCGAGGGACAGGGGCAGCTATATATAGTCCAGCTACGGCCGATAGTAAACAGACGCCGCCTAGAAAAAAAAATGGTGGGTAACATATCCTCATGTGAGAGATTCAGTTCTGAGTGAGCCACCAAGGCTGGCACACGCAGCATGAGCTTACAGCACTACTGTTCAGCTTGTGACCACAGCATCGCCTGAAAATGTCAAAATATATATACTGTCTCCACTCGATCATCCGGACTATATGGGAAGGACCCCCAGCCGGATTATCACATTTTTCGGATAATGGTACTTTTTCACCTACGAGTCCAAAAGTGACCATTTCCAACTATTTCTGGGGGGAGCCCCGTCGGCTCCCCGGAGCTTTACCGGCTGATATGCTAATGTCAGACTTTGGCATCAGTCATGTGTATGGAGTTCTAGGGCCTACCGGGGACCACGAGCCAGAACCTGGCCCCCTCAGAGAGGCAAGGGGAGCAATGGCCTATAGAAACCCCCGTGTGGTTGGAAGCATTCTATGTCTGCCATCGACTGGGTCAAGCATCCAGAAAGGTAAGCATTCCAAAACAAACCCCTATTCTGGTGAAAATTGCTACCTAAGCCGAACTAGTGAATAGAACTCTTCAACAGAAAACAAGGAAACTAGTATGACGTCATATGTCACCGCGCCGCTGTCTGCGCAGCTCCCCCCTCCCCGGGAGGGGGAAGGGGGAGCCCCAGACCTCCCACGCCGGCTATCCACCCATCAGTTCTTCGGCTGATGCTATAGGCAATGGTTATGTGCTCCGGCTCCAGTGGTTGTTTCAGCACTGTACCTAGAGTGTGGTGTCTGTTTTCTAGGTGGTGCGTGAGCCGGGAGTGATTTTTCAGTACTCGGGCTGCATGCGCCTAGGGTTCCCTTCCCCAGGTGCCCTGTAAGTACTGCCCTTGGGGCTTGGGGCCACCTTCCACAAGTTTCTTGGGTCCTGCCCCTGCTTGGCCGTTTACTGCTTGGTTTTCGGCCGCTCTTTGTGTGCTCGGGTGTTCTGTCTCCCTTGTTCGCCTTAGAGTAAGGGGCAGTGTTTGCACTGGTGGGGCGCGGGGTACTGTGCAGCTTGTCTTTACCAATCATAGCGGCCGGCTCTGTTCCGCTTGGGTACGCTGTCCTCTTGCGGGGTTTTCTTTTTCTTTTGTTTATATACCTGGTGGGGAGGTCTGCCTTCGTTCTTGCCCCTTGTGTCCCTTGTGTTCTGAGTATTTCTGGTGGTATCCCCGGCTAGGTCCCCGTGAGTGTACACGTCCCGGGGGTTCAGCTCTTAGAAAGTTGTTTGGTAGCTTGGGTGCCGGTTAGCAGTACCCTGCCTGGGATTACCTGAGCGCGAGTCCTCTTAAAGTAAACGCTCGGGACCCTGGGAAACCCCTGGGGGCGCGCGGGTCCGATGGATGTGACCCCAGAGCCCCCCCCTCGCTTCCAGCGAGTTTGAGGGTTGCTCTCACCTTTTGTCTCTGGGTGATTCTCTGTTTTGCCTCCGTCTGCTGCCTGTGGGGTCGGTGACACCTTCGACCCGGTGTCCTGCGAGTTTGGTTGCTCGTTGTGGCTCGGTTACCCAGTTGTGCTAACAAAGCGGGTGCAGGCAGCAGGGGCGTTGCACTTGAGCCTTGGTGGTGGCAACGTTCTCGTGGTTTCCTCCCACGAGAAGGCAGCCCCCGGGGCAGCCCCGGGGCTGCCCCGTTGTAGTTCGTTTTGGGACTTGGGGGTGTTGGTTGCTTCGGTTCCATCCACGCCCCCTTGTCTTTCCCCTGGTTCACCCTTCCTGCCTGCATCCGGTTCCTTACCGTCTGTAGGTTCAGGGCGGGGTGTTTGGTGGTGTTGAGACTCGGGCAGTCTCGGGGAATTCCCCTTCCGGGGTAGTGACGGGGGCATTTCAGCCTGTTCCTCCAGCCGTGTTGTATGAGTCTGCCAGTGGGCTCCCTTCCTTAGTGTTTTCACGGCTGCCCCGGTTTTCTGGTACGGCCGGGGCTTTGGGGGAACGGCTCGGCCCCGGGGGCCTGTCGTGTAGGTTCCCGGGGCTGGAGAGGGGCTGCCTTGGGGGGGCCTTGGCCCCGTTAGACCCCGTGGGGGTTTTTATCCCCCTCTAGGCGGGGCTTGTGGTCACGCGGAGTGGGGTCTTTCCTCCCCACTCGCCGTACGTGCTGTTGGATGGCGGCCCCTCCCCGGGCTCGGTTCCTTGGCCTTTGAGTCGGTTGGTTCCGTCCTGTGGGTGGATGTTTCCTCCCCCGCTTTTTGGGACGGTGTTTTTGTCATGTTTCCCCGTTCGATGGGGTTCTGCGTGACTTCTGATCTCGGGTGCGCCTTCGCCTTCGTGTGCCTTCGGGACTAGTGTTGGCTTCTGTGTTCTCGAGGGTACGGGAAGGTTTTTCGCTACTTCCCGCATTATTGGAACGTCTGTCGGCTCCTAGTACTTGTCGCCCGGTTGGGCTACTTGTCGCCCGGTTGGGCTACTTGTCGCCCGGTTGGGCTACTTGTCGCCCGGTTGGGCTACTTGTCGCCCGGTTGGGTTCCTTTTTTTGGGGGCTCTTTGCTTCTTTGGCCGGTTTTATTGTTCCTGCTTCCTCTTTTGGCTCCTTTTCTCGTGCAATAGTCCTAGCTGGCGCCTTCCCGCAAGGAAGGGTGTGCGGTTCGGCCAGCGTGTTATGCGCATGCGCCGTGGAGTTTGTTTTGGTCTGGGCGGTGTTTCAGTGCTGGGGTTTTGCGCCCTTTTTTGCTACAGTGCTTCGCCTCTCGTTCTTCTCCGTGGCTGCGGTATGTGCCCCTTCGCGCCAGGGGTGTCCGGGTTCCCAGTTGTGGGGAGGACACCGCGGTTTTCCCTGTGTCATGGGTGTGGACCGCCTCCTTCGCCTCTCCCTGTTCTCCTGCGGGTCCGGCAGGGTCCGGCTCTGGCGTCTTCACCTGGCGGTGCTCCCAAGTTCTTCTGGGCACGGTTGAGTCTTGTCAAGTTCGAGCCACCATTCGCCAGGTGAGTTTCTGCCGTCTGGCGTCTTTTGGCTGGGCGCTGGATGCGGCGGTGTTTATATACCTGTCTTTATTTAGGTATATTTTTGTACGACTGAGACCGTTCGCACACCAGTGACTGTCCCTTTATCACCCCTTCCTGTCCCCCTCATGTGCATGTCCAACCCATGTTGGAGTCATTCAGGGGACCCTTCTTTTTTAATGTTGTGAGGTGTGGGGGTTGTAGGGTTGGTTCTGTACTCACCTGGTGAGGCTCCTGGCTGTGCTTGCAGGATTTGAGCTCTGGCTCTTGGGTCCCGCCTATCTGGTAGAACTTGCGGGATAGTACCAGTGGAGTGCAGTGGTGCTATTGGCACTTTTGGGGAACACTGTATTACCATCAGTGGTCTGTGCTTGTTACACGACCTAGTTGCGAGCATAAGTCTTCTTGCTGGTTCGTCCGTGGACTTCCAGGGCGCACTGGCCTGTTTTCGTATGGCAGTTCCAGCCCGTCCTGGTTGTGGGGGTATGTGGGCCGGTGGACTGCTCCTAGCAGCTGCCTGGTGGGCCATCCTCTGGCCGGTCTGGCCTGACCTTGGGCCGGGCTTGAGGTGTAAAAGAGCTCCCAGTACCTCATCCAGCAGGTATCGAGCGGGGTTTCTCCGCCGTCGGTCGCCTGGTGCAGGTTTCTGGGCCTGCAGGGTTTTGTCGTGTCTCCGTTGGCCCTGTCTGGGGTCTGCCTGCTCCGTTCTCTGCCTTTGCAGAGGGGAGTTGCTATTTACATGTTGCATGTTGCAGTGGTGCCTGTTGCTGCTGCTGCACGTGTGCATTGGTACCGTGTTTCACGTTGGCGTGTCCTTGTTCCTGTGTCCGGTTGTGGAGTGGCACTTTGCTGCCGTTTTGTGCCTGGGGATTGCGTGGGGTTTTTGTCCCTGCCTGATTGTCCACCCCTGGTTGTTCTGTTTTTTTTTTTTTGTGCTTCTGCTCTTTCTTCCTGCCTCCTCTGCAGCAGGGATGTTCTGCGTGTGTTCTTAGGCGTTGGTCAGCCTGTGTCCTGTGATGTGCTTCTTTGTCTCGGTCTGTTGCGGTTGTTCGTGCCCCTTGGTTCGGGTCCTGTTCTGGCGGCGACCCTTCCGCCTTCTTTGGTTTTCCTAGCTTGCCCTGCCGGTTGTTGTTGTTTTTTTTTTTTTGGGGGGGGGCGGGTTCTTGCGATGTCTCGCGTCGGACCCGTCGTTTCTGAACTCCTGGCGGTCTTGCATGCTTCGGGGAGTTTTTCTGTTCGGCAGACGTTCCATCTCCTTGTGCCGCCTGGGTTTCGGTGGTCGCGCCCGAGATCTTCTCGCGGCTCCGCCTTTTTCCTGGCCTCGGGGGGGCCTTGCCCTTGCTTATGTTCTGCCTCGTGGTCTCGCCTCCGGTTGGTGGTCGGGTGGCTTCGTGGTAGGTGTCCCACCTGCGTGCTTCTCTTGGCGGCAGTATGGGGTATTTTGGCGGTCCTTCCTTTTCCTGTCCCTTCTTAGGTGGTTCCTCTTGTTAGCTTGGTTTACTCTCGGCTTGGTTTTCTAGTGGAGGTTGGGGGCCGTCGTCTTGCCACATACTGTCGCCTCTTTTCGTGCGGCGCAGGCGGAGCCGCTTCAGCTTGCTTTCGGTCTTGGTGTTGCTTCTGCACCGTTAGTCAGCTATCTTGTGCGTCATTTCACCTTCGGCCTATTCGTGCGCCGCTTGCACCATCCTGGTCTCTGGTCAGCGTGCTCTGTCTTCTCCTCGGTTGGTAGTGCCCCTTCGGTTCCGGTGTTTTTTTTCGTCGGCTCTTTCCTTTGAGCCTTTGCCTCTGGGGGTCGGTTCGCTGAGTTTTCTTGCTCCTTCGGTTGTTGGCGAGTGAGAAGGTGAGGGAGTCGCGGCCAGTGGCTGGGTGGCTGTTGTGTACTCACCTAATTGTGCTTGCGGGGCAGCCACTCCATGCTCCTTTTTGACTCACCATACTAACTTAGTGGTTCGTTATGGCGAATAAAACATACATATACTTATACTGTGAATATAGTGTAATAACAGCAAAACTATTTGTTTATAGTTTTATGAACATAATAATTGAATCACTGATATGCACACCATAATTTTGAGTATAGTGATGGTTCACACATTTTATTATATAAATATATCACTACACTTTATTGAATAATATTACTGCAAAAAACTAAGAAAAAATCAATCAAAGACACTGAAATAATTAAGTAATAATATCTTTGTGGCAACTCCCGCCTGACAGCTCGGGCATAGCAGACTGCCTCGGACACTTGCTCTGTCAATGCCTGGTTTTTTGCCAGACTTCCCTGCCCTATAGCGGCCAAAATAAGTCACCTGTGATTTGTTTGTTATTTTTTCCGTGATCAGGGAACACAAATGAACACTTTTATATGACGAAAGAATTTTTTGGATTTTTTTGTTGTTGTGCCTAGTGGTATTGCAGGCCAAAAATCCCCTAGCAGTTAAAGGGTTAATGTATAGAATGTTTTTTTTATTTGCAGTTTATTGAATGAGATCTTACTTATCATTGGGATAAGCGAGTTTAGTGAGCATCTGTCTGGTGCTATGGTGACTGTTTTTATCTTTTCTGATAGACTTTTAATAGTATCATTAAAGTTTCTCTCTCATGCGGAGCACACCTGGAGAGGGTTTTGGGAGTTCTTCTACTCCCCAAGCCTGACTTGGGGGGCCAGGCTCGACTTCTGATAACTTGGTCCAACAGGCTGTTGCTTGAAGCAGTCTGCAGGCCCACATATCCACTATAGCCTGGTTGGTCCGGCACTTCTTGCAAGAACCTGTCCATGTGCCTCTTGAATACATCCTCCTTCGTTCTGGCAATATTTCTAATGCTTACTGGTACGGTGTTGAACAGCTGTGGACCCCTAATGTTTAGACAGTGCTCTCTGATTGTGCCTATAGCACATCTACTACTCACTGGTTCTATTCTGCATTTCCTTCCATACCTTTCGCTCCAGTATGTTGTTGTTCTACTGTGCAAATTTGGGACCTGGCCTTCAAGTATCTTCTATGTATTTGATACCTTTCTCATCTCCTTTCCAAAGAGTGCATTTAAAAGCTTTGAGACGGTCCCAGTAATTTAGATGTTTTATCATTTCTATGTATGCTGTATTTGTTCTCTGTATTTCCTCTAATTCAGAGATCTCTCCTGGTCTGTAAGGGGAAGTGAGTACCAAGCAATAGTTAAGATGGGACAGCATTAGTGATTTAAATAGTATTAGCATTGCTGGTCCCTGGAACGTTCTCATAAACCATCCTACCATTTTCCTGGCTGCCACTATATTTGCTCAGTTTTGTTCACTGAATGTCAGGTTGTCAGACATCATAATTCCCAGGTCTTTTACCTGTTGCTTTCCTTCTATGAGTAGGTCTGATTGCATCCTGTACCCTGTGTTTTGTTTAAGTTCCTCATATCCACTCTACCTAAGTACTGTAGAAACCCACTAATCCGGAATCTGCCAATCCGGAAAATGCCCTAATCCGGCAAAAATCGTGGCCGGAAAAAGTTATCTCCCTATCCGGCCAAAATGGCCATGGAAGCCGAACTAGCGGATATTTGGCTGGATCAGCGGCCTAATACTCGTTGTACACCACCACCAGGGAGGGAGGGGGTCACTCTCACTGCTGCTCACTTCCTCTGTCCTGCCCACATTCACTGCCTCCCTCCCTCCCCAAGAGATCCTTCTGTAGGTGGCAGTAGATTGCCAGCCAGAGGTAGCCTGGAGAATTTCCATCTAATACAATAAAGGTGTCATGAAACAAGTATTTTTAAAACTTTTTATTATCCTAATAATATTCCTAAACAAAATCTGTAACCAAAAATATATACATGATGATGTACAGTGTGTCCTCACTTGAAAGAACTATGTGAGGCGAGGCTGATTCATTTCACCGCGGAATTCGTTCTACCGGTCGGCTCCAGGCTGTCCCTCCCCTTAATGTGAAAATAACAGAGGTCCTACATCCACTATCAACTAAACAAAATTCACAGAAAATCTATTTATTATGTATTTATTAATTTGAACATGACACATGATAGAACAGTCATTGGTAAACAATTCCATATCAAAATCATAACTATGTGACGGTTATTGGTGGCTGCAAATATGATGTAATGGCCAGGATTTCCATAAGCCAAATGTATCAGTCTATATAAATATTCATAAACAATTCATTTACAGTATTATGAATTAATTTTCACTTTGGCATTTGATAGAACAATCATTTACAAACAATTTGGAATAAAAATACTACAAATTTAAGCATTAATGAATCCAGTCAAGCAAAATCACATAATTTTCTCAACAAACTGACAAGAAGAGGGGCGGTTGGCGGGCGGCCGGTGGTAGGGGAGGGAGGGAGGGGCCGGTCACTGGTAGTCAGGCACGGGATAGCGTCGGGGCCGGTAGCTGGTAGTCAGGTGTGGGAGGGGGGGAAGGTTGTAGCATGTTGGCGGTAGAGGAGTTTGGGTGGGGGGTGGTGGCCAGACTAGCAGGCCTTGGGCTAGACCAGCCCTCAGGCCTGGGCCAGGCCTTCTTGGGTTTGGGCAGCAGAAAGTAACATGATGTTTAACAGTGATAAATTCCAGGTACTCAGGTACAGCAAAAATGAGGATCTGAAACATAATACAGGGTATAAAACATAATCGAATTTGCCCATAGTAAGAAAACAGCATGTCAAGGATTTGAGAATAATGATGTCCGACGGCCTAATGTTTAGGGAGCATAACCAAACAAATATTGTAGCAGCCAGAAAAATTATTGGATGGATTAAGAGAACTATCAAATCTAAGGATCCCATCACAATGGTTGTACTCTTCAAGTCACTTGTGTTGTCCCATCTTGAGTACTGCTTAGTACTCACTTCCCCCTTCAGAGCAGGAGAGATTGCTGAAATAGAGGGAATACAGAGAACATATATGGCACACATAGATGCGATAAAGTACCTAAATTATCAGGATCGTCTCAAAGCTCTCCAAATGTACTCGCTAGAAAGGAGACAAGAGAGATACCAAATAATATACACATGGAAAATACTGGAGGGACAGGTCCCAAATCTACACAGTAAAATAACAACATACTGGAGTGAATGATATGGAAGAAAATGCAGAATAGAAGCAGTGAAGAGCAGAGGTGCCACGGGCACAATCAGAGAACACTGCATAAACATCAGAGGTTCGCGGTTGTTCTACGTCCTCCCAGCAAGCATAAGAAATATTGATGGAACAACCGTGGACATCTTCAAGAGGAAACTAGATGGTATCCTTCAAGGAATGCATGATCAACCGGGTTGTGGTGGGTATGAGGGCCTGTGGGCTGCTTCAAACAATAGCTTAGTGGACCAAACTCTCAAAAGTGAAGCCTGGCCTCGTGCCAGGCTTGGGTTATCTTGAGGTTATCTTGAGATGATTTCGGGGCTTTTTTTTTTTAGTGTTCCTGCGGCCCAGTACTCGACCAGGCCTCCACCCCCAGGAAGCAGCCCGTGACAGCTGACCTACCTATTTTACTGCTAGGTAACAGGGGCATAGGGTGAAAGAAACTCTGCCCATTGTTTCTCGCCGGCGCCTGGGATCGAACCCAGGACGACAGGATCACAAGTCCAGTGTGCTGTCCACTCGGCCGACCGGCTCCCCATAGTAGTCCCCATGGGGAGTAGAAGAACTCCCAGAACCCCATCAAGCAGGCCAGACCTCAGACCAGGCCTCAGGCCAGACCGCAGACCAGGCCTCAGGCCAGACCTCAGACCAGACCTCAGGCCAGACCTCAGACCAGGCCCTAGGCCAGGCCTCGGGCCAGACCTCAGGCCAGACCTGACCAGGCCTCGGGGCAGACCAGACCAGGCCTCGGGTCAGACCAGGCCAGACCTCAGACGAGGCTTCAGGCCAGACCTCAGGCCAGGCCTCAGGCCAGGCCTCAGGCCAGACCTCAGGCCAGTTCTCAGGCCAGATCTCAGGCCAGATCTCAGCCCAGGCCAAAGATCAGGCCTCAAGCCAGACCTCAAGCCAGACCTCAGACCAGGCCTCAGGCCAGACCTCAGATTAGGCCTCAGGTCAGACCTGAGGCCTAATCGACCGGACCTGAGGCCATCGACCGGAACAGGCACCCAGAAAGGTAAGCGCCTCAAAACAAACCCCTATTCTGGTTAAAATTGCTACCAAAAGCCGAACTAGTGGATAGAACTTCCCAACAGAAAAACAAGCAAACTAGTGTGACGTCACACGTCGCCGCGCCGCTGTTTGCGAAGCTTCCCCCTCCCCGGGAGTGGGAAGGGGGAGCCCCAGACCTCCCACGCCGACTATCCACCCATCAGTTCTTCGGCTGATGCTATAGGCACCGGTTATGTGCTCCGGCTCCAGTGGTTGTTTCAGCACTGTACCTAGAGTGTGGTGTCCGTTTTCTAGGTGGTGCATGAGCCGGGAGTGATTCTCCAGTACTCGGGCTGCATGCGCCCAGGGTTCCCTTCCCTAGGTGCCCTGTAAGTCCTGCCCTTGGGGCCACCTTCCACAAGTTCCTTAGGTCCTGCCTTTGCTAGGCCGTTTACTGCTTGGTTTTTGGCCGCTCTTTGTGTGCTCGGGTGTTCTGTCTTCCTTGTTCGCCTTAGAGTAAGGGGCAGTTTTGCACAGGTGGGGTGCAGGGTACTGTGCAGCTTGTCTTTACCAATCATGGAGGCCGGCTCTGTTCCACTTGGGTACGCTGTCCTCTTGCGGGGTTTTCTTTTTCTTTTTGTTTATCTACCTGGTGGGGGTGGGGTCTGCCTTCGTTCTTGCCCCTTGTGTCCCTTGTGTTCTGAGTATTTTCTGGTGGTACCCCCTGCTAGGTCCCCGTGAGTGTACACGTCCCGGGGGTTCAGCTCTTAGAAAGTTGTTTGGTAGCTTTGGGTGCCGGTTAGCAGTACCTTGCCTGGGATTACCTGGGCACGAGTCCTCTTATAGTAAACGCTCGGGACCCTGGAAAACCCCTGGGGGTGCGTGGGTCCGATGGATGTGACCCCAGAGTCCCCCTCACTTCCAACGAGTTTGAGGGTTGCTCTCACCCTTTGTCTCTGGGTGGCTCTCTGTTTTGCCTCCGTCTGCTGCCTGTGGGGTCTGTGACACCTTCGACCCAGAGTCCTGCGAGTTTGGTTGCTCGTTGTGGCTTGGTTACCCAGTTGTTCTGACAAAGCGGGTGCGGGCAGCAAGGACGTTGCACTTTGAGCCTTGGTGGTGGCAACGCTCTCGTGGTTTCCTCCCCGGGAGCCCCGGGGCTGCCCCGTTTTAGTTCGTGTTGGGACTTGGGGGGGGGGGGTGTTGGTTGCTTCAGTTCCTTCCAAGCCCCCTTGTCTTTCCCCTGGATCCCCCATCCTGCCTGTATCCGGTTCCTTACCGTCTGTAGGTTCGGGGCGGGGTTTGATGGTGTTGAGACTCGGGCAGTCTCTGGGAATTCCCCTTCCGGGGTAGTGACGGGGGCATTTGAGCCTGTTCCTCCAGCCGTGTTGTATGAGTCTGCCAGTGGGCTCCCTTCCTTTGTGTTTTCTGGTACGGCCGGGGCTTTGGGGGGACGGTTCGGCCCCGGGGCCTGTCGTGTAGGATCCCGGGGCTGGGGAGGGGCTGACTTGGGGGGCCTTGGCCCCATAAGACCCTGTGGGTTTTTTTTATCCCCCTCTAGGCGGGGCTTGTGGTTACGCGGAGTGGGGTTTTTCCTCCCCACTCGCCGTACGTGCTGTTGGGCGTCGGCCTCTCCCCGGGCTCTGTTCCTTGGCCTTTGAGTCGGTTGGTTCCGTCCTGTGGGTGGATGTTTCCTCCCACCCTTTTTTGGGACGGTGTTTTCGTCATGTTTCCCCGTTCTTGGGGTTCTACATGACTTCTGGTCTCGGGTGCGCCTGCACCTTTGTGTGCCTTCGGGACTAGTGTTGGCTTCTGTGTTCTCGAGGGTTCAGGACGGTTTTCGCTACTTCCCACGATATTGGAACGTCTGTCGACTCCTCCTCCTTGTCGCTGTTTTGGGCTACTTTAGCCCAGTTGGGCTGCTTGTGGCCAGTGGCCCAGTTTGCGCTACTTTTGGCCTGGTTGGGCTACTTGTGGGCCGGTTGTACTACTTGTAGCCCTGTTGGGCTACTTGTAGCCCTGTTGGGCTACTTGTAGCCTTGTTGGGCTGCTTGTGGCCCGGTTGGGTACCTTTTTGGGCTCTGTCTTCGCTTCGTTGGCCGGTTTTATTGTTCCTGCTTCCTCTTTTGGCTACTTTTCTAGGGCAGTAGTCCTGGTTGGCACCTTCCCGCAGAGAGGGTTGTGCGGTTTGGCCAGCATGTCATGCGCATGCGCCGTGGAGTTTGTTTTGGTCTGGGCGGTGTGTTTCAGTGCTGGTGTTTTGCGCCTTTTTTGCTAAAGTGCTTCGCCTCTCGCTCTTCTCCCTTGCTGTGGTATGTGCCCCTTCGCTCCGGGGGTGTCCTGGTTTCTAGTTGTGGGGAGGACGCCGAGGTTTTCCCTGTCATGGGTGTGGGCCGCCTCCTTCGCCTCTACCCTGCTCTCCTGCGGGTCCGGCTGGGTCTGGTTCTGGCGTTTTCACTTGGCGGGGCTCCCAGGTTCTTCTGGGAACGGTTGAGTCGTGTCACGTTCGTGCCACCATTCACCAGGTGAGTTTCTGCAGTCTGGTGTCTTTTGGCCGGGTGCTGGATGCGGTGTTGTTTATATACCTGTCTTTATTTAGGTATATTTCTGGGGGGAGCCCCGTGGGCTCCCCGGAGCTATCCCAGGCTGATATGCTAATGTCAGACTTTGGCATCAGTCATGTGTATGGAGTTCTTAGGCCTACCGGGGACCACGGCCAGAACCGGGCCCCCTCAGAGAGGCAAGGGGAGCAATGGCCTATAGAAGCCCCCGTGTAGTTGGAAGCATTCTATGTCTGCCATCGACCGGAACAGGCACCCAGAAAGGTAAGCGCCTCAAAACAAACCCCTATTCTGGTTAAAATTGCTACTAAAAACCGAACTAGTGGATAGAACTCCCCAACCGAAAATAAGCAAACTAGTGTGACGTCACACACCGCGCGCCGCTGTCTGCGCAGCTCCCCCCTCCCCGGGAGGGGGAAGGGGGAGCCCCAGACCCCCCGCGCCGGCTACCCACACCTCAGTTCTTGAGGCTGATGCTATAGGCGATGGTCGTGTGCTCTGGCTCCGGTGTCGCTACTGCACTGTGCTTTGCGTGTGGTGTTGGTTTTGTGGGTGCGAGAGCCAGGAGTTATCTTCAGTACTCGGGCTGCATGCGCCTAGGGCTGCCTTCCCTAGGTGCCCTGTAAGTACTGCCCTTGGGGCTTGGGGCCACCTTCCACAGGCTCCTCAAGGTCTGCCTCTGCTGGTCCGTTTTACCTTTCGGTTTTTCGGCCGCCTGTTGGGCTCTTGGGTGTTCTGTTCTCCCTTGTTACCGGCAGGTAAGAGGCAGTTTGCACTGGTAGGGGCGCAGGGTGCTGCTCAGCTTGTATTTCCCAACATCGCGGCCGGCTCTGTTCTTTGGGGTTCGCTGTCCTCTTGCGGGGTTTTGTTTTTCTTTTTGTTTTTGCCTGGTGGGGGGTTCTGTCATTTTATTCAGTTTGTTTTTGCCCTTCCACTGTTCTCCTCGGTGGCGCCCCCTGCTAGGTCCCCGTGAGTGTACACGTCCCTGGGGTTCAGCTTTAGAAGTTGGCCTACCTCGACGACTGGCTGGTTTGGGCTCCCAGCCAGTCAGCTTGCTTGCTAGCCAGGGATTTGGTTCTTTCCCAGCTCGCCGAGTTCGGGTTCTTGGTGAACTGGAGGAAGTCCCATCTCGTTCCCTCTCAGGTTCGGACTTGGCTGGGTCTCGTTTAGGACTCTCGGACCGCCTCCTTGTCTCCCGCCTTCGTCTGTTTCTGGAGGGCCCTCGGGTCACCCGGCGGTTGCTCGAGGGGCTGTGCGGGAGCCTGAACTTCGCGATGGTGGTCTACCCGCCGGGTCGGGTTTGGCTTCGACGGCTGTTCTGGTTCCTTCGGGGTTCCCCCTTCCGCCTCTCTCGCGATCGCAGAGTTCGACCCCCGGGGGCCTTGCGTCGGTTGCTGCGTCACCTGCTTCCTCTTCGGGTTTTTCGGGGTTCAGTGCCTTGGCGCCTACCCGAGCCCTCGCTCGATGTGTACACGGATGCATCGTCTCTCGGCTGGTGTTTTGTGACCAGTGCTCACCAGGCCGGCAAGGGGCGTTGGGATCCGTCCTTCCATCGAGCTCACAGCACGGTGCGGGAGTTCGCGGCAGTGTGGTTTGCTCTGGGGAGGATTCGGGTTGCCCGCGGATCGACGATTCGGCTCCATTCAGACTGCTCTCCGGTGGTTCATTGCCTGAACCGCGGGGGTTCGATGCGGTCCTTGTCTCTTCGGGGTTGGTCGCTTCGGGTGACTCGTCTGCTGAGTTCTCGGGGTTTGTCTCTCCTGGCGGTTCACGTACGGGGCGTGTCCAACGTCTTGGCCGACGCCCTGTCTCGCTTCGTTCCCCTCTTCACGGCGTGGACGGTCGACGACGAGTCCTTCCGTTGGCTTTGCCAGACGTTCGGGCGCCCCGAAGTGGACCTCTTCGTGTCGGCGTGGTCGCGGCGTCTTCCCGTGTATGCAGCCCCCTTCCCCGATCGCGAGGCCATCGGGGTCGATGCCTTTCGGCTAGACTGGTCGAGGTGGGGGTTCCTGTACCTCTTTCCCCCGGTTCGGCTGTTGCTCCAGGTCCTGACTCGCTTAGAGACTTACCAGGGGAGAGTTGTCCTTCTGGCCCCTTGGTGGCCGGCCCAGCCTTAGTTTTAGGCGCTGGTTGCTCGGTGTCCGAACCCGAGGGTTTTCCCGCAGCTCCGCCTCTTTCAGCAGATCGGGCCGGTACGTCACGTGGCTGGTTCGATCTTCTCCTCGAGTCTTCGCGTATGGTTTTTTTGACTCGAGTCTATTATCATCACTATGGTGATCAGGTGGCCTCATTGTTGGTGTCCCACCTGAGGGCTTCTTCTCGGCGGCAGTATGAAGTTTCCTGGCGGTCCTTCCGTTTCTTTTTGCGTCTTCGTTGTGTTAGCTCCTTGTCTGTTCGGGTGGTTTTGTCCTTCCTCTCGTGGTTGTTTCAGGACTGTCATCTTATGCCTAACACTGTCGCTTCGTTTCGTGCAGCGCTGGCAGAGCCGCTTCAGCTTGCTTTCGGTATCGATGTTGCGTCTGCGCCGTTTCGCAAGCTGTCTCGTGCATTGTTTCACCTCCGGCCTGCTCATGCGTCGCCTGAGCTGTCCTGGTCTTTGGACAGAGTGCTCGCTTTCCTTTCATCTCCTCGTTTCGTTGTGGCCCTTTCGGTCCAGGATTGTTTTTCCAAGGCACTTTTCTTGTTGGCTTTGGCCTCTGGGGATTGGGTAGGGGAGCTTCATGCTCGCCTCCGGCGCAGGGGTTTCTGCTCTTTTGGTCGTGGTGATTGTTTTGTTCGTTTGCAGCCGTCTCCTTCTTTTCTGGCGAAGAATGAGACTGCTGCATTCTGGAGGGGTCCATGGGTGGTTGATGCTTGGTTGGTCAGGCCGGGGGTGCATCATGTTTTGTGTCCGGTTGCGGCGCTTCACCGTTATTTGCGTGCCACAGCTTCTGTGTCCGGGGACGCGCTGTGGGTTGATCCGGTTTCCCTTCGTCCCTGTTCTCGGGTTCGGGTCTCTCAGGTCGTCCGCAGGGTTATTAAGTCCAGCCAACCTGCGGTCTATCCCCGTGCCCATGACGTTCGTAAGTTCGCGGCTCTTGCTGCCATCTTTGGGAATATGTCTTGGTCTGATATTCGGGCGCGGGGATTTTGGCGGTCGAACAGGGTTCTGGCTGCTCGTTACCTTGTGAATGTCCCTGGGCCTCGTCGGGCCTGTGTTGCTTTGGGTCGGCGGTTGCAGCCAGTTGTCTCGGCTTCGAGTTGAGGAGTGAGCGACGACCGCCTCCCGGGTAAGTCTCTCTTTTTTCTGTCTGTGGGTAGTTAGCTCCGGGGAGCCGACGGGGCTCCCCCAGAAAACCAGCGTTGAATGTAATGAAACGCCATTTTCTGGGTGAGTCCCGGAGGCTCCCCGGCATCCCTCCCTCCCTCCGGTCGGCGGTTTTTCGCGTTTTTGACATCCAGCCTCAAGAACTGAGGTGTGGGTAGCCGGCGCGGGGGGTCTGGGGCTCCCCCTTCCTCCTCCCGGGGAGGGGGGAGCTGCGCAAACAGCGGCGCGGCGGTGTGTGACGTCACACTAGTTTGCTTGTTTTCGGTTGGGGAGTTCTATCCACTAGTTCGGTTTTTGGTAGCAATTTTAACCAGAATAGGGGTTTGTTTTGAGGCGCTTACCTTTCTGGGTGCCTGTTCCGGTCGATGGCAGACATAGAATGCTTCCAACTACACGGGGGCTTCTATAGGCCATTGCTCCCCTTGCCTCTCTGAGGGGGCCCGGTTCTGGCTGTGGTCCCCGGTAGGCCTAAGAACTCCATACACATGACTGATGCCAAAGTCTGACATTAGCATATCAGCCTGGGATAGCTCCGGGGAGCCTCCGGGACTCACCCAGAAAATGGCGTTTCATTACATTCAACGCTGGTTTTTTGTACGACTGAGACGTTCGCACACCAGTGACTGTCCCTTTTTCAACCCTTCCTGTCCCACTCATGTGCATGTCCAACCCATGCTAGAGTCATTCAGAGGACCCACCTTTTTTCGTGTTATGAGGTGTGGGGGTTGTGGTGTTGGTTCTGTACTCACCTGGTAAGGCTCCTGGCTCTGCTTGCAGGGTTTGAGCTCTGGCTCTTGGTGTGGGAACCGACCTGTGAGATTTATATTTATTTAATTTATATGAATTTATATTTACGTTAATTTATATACTTCGATAGCAATTTGTATAATGATAAGTGGACTGTATTTCTGCGATAATCTCATAATCTCACAAATCGATCCTCTACACATTAGGGGGGTTTATTATATTAATATATATGCAGCCAATCAAACTACAAGAATAGACTACATACATTGAAGAGGTTCCTTATCTTATAGTACAGCAGGTTAGTCCACCAGGTATAACTAGGGTGTAGACACCAAATTATCCTCTTTGAGGTAGCTTCCATCACCCAGTAACTGGTGCACATAATCTTGCATCCTCGTCTTGACCTGTCAAAAGTGCGCTAGCTGTGAAGCCAGAATCCTATATATGACAAGCTATATCAGAGAAAACAGTACATGGAACATGAAGACCTGGCTTAATTACCTTTAGTTTGAGGCGATTTCGCGTTCTAACCGGCTAACCCTATATCCTGACATTAATGGCCATAAATGAATGATAAACGGGTTTCGGATAGACACTTAACTTGTATTTGTAGACAGCGTGTTGACAATGGTACACTTTTGGGTTCCATAACACTACGTCCAAGTAAATTTAACAGGAGCCGAATTTGCTCCCGTGTGAGCCTCTGGTCTCAATAAACAACAATGGCTGCCCTCCTTCCCCACTGACGCCTGGCCTACTTTGTCCAGATTTCAGAAAGTGATAGAAGGGTCACATTTACTCTACTTTAATATTGATAATTAAGTTAATTTATATAAGATGTTTTATGATGGTAAAGTCCAAAGACTAATGTATTTAAGAATAATTCCCAGCAGAATAGCTGGTGAATTATAATAGTATGTGGTGATGATATCCCGTTTTCTTTAGACGGTAATTCCACTACAAGTTACGTTTTCTATGGGTAACTTGTTTATACAACACAGCTCTTATCTGTCTGTATGATATTATTATTAAATGGTGTCGGATTTTCCGACATAATTCCCCAGGGGCTGCTCACGGGTCGAAGTCCTATTTAGAACAGACGAACACCGATACTCCTCCTTCGAATTATTAGATTAATTTGATGTTAGTAGTTATCACACATTTGTGTGTCTGTTCGTACAGGACGGATGTCCCGTACTAGAGTTGCAGGGGTTAGAAGTCTAATGCGATTTCATTTCCCTGTCAACTCTTGAAAGGCTAATATTCAAGCCTTATTACATATTATTTAACCCAGAAGACTGGATGTGATCAAGTACTACAGTCAAGTATGATTCAGGGACTGCAGTGAGATCAGTGACATTAGATATAACTTGAAGTTTCTTCAGGTAACTGGTCACTGATATATAAACACTGAGGCCCATCGAATACATCTTGATTAAATAATAAATGTATCAAATCAGTCATCAAATTTATTAGGGTTTAATTTAGTTAATTGATTCAGAAGATTGAATAGCTCATCATTAAAGTAAAGTATGGTTCTGAGACTGCAGTGGGTTCAGTGACATTGGTCGCAGTGACTTGTAGCTGTTTTAGGCTACTGTTCACTGATTTGCCACTGAAGCCTCATGAACTCATCTCCAGCTTTAAATGATGATACTAACATCAACCTCTGTTGGTATAGTCAGCTGTAATCTCCTTAGTATAATGCTACTGGAGAAATATAATCAGCTGACAAATTTAGATTTCTACTGGTATTGTTTATCTGCAGGCATAGGTCTCCTCAGGCTTGATACTGGGCCTGAGAGTAATTTACCTCCTGCAGAGTTTAACATGGTTATACCCTGATATTTAGTAGGGCTACCAATGAATCGATGGCAATAGTCTGTCCCTACAAGGAGACCGAAGTCGTTGAGGTGATCAGACTTAATATTATCTGCCAATTTTATTCCTCTATTTCTCAGGAATTTGGCTGTTGCTCTCAGACCTTGAACTTGTAGGTCTACTGGTATTTTGTCCACCACAATGGCTTGTACTCGACAGACGTACCTGCCTAAACGTACTGATGGTTGTACCACCTGGTAGACTTGAGGTCCTGCATCTGTTACAAACCCTGAGATGTTGAATGACGTCTGGGCTACAGGCCTTAATTGTAATTCATCTGCCAACCTTTTAGTGATATATGTTCTCTGGGATCCTTGGTCAAACAACCCACGGGTATGGACCTTGGCCCTCTTATTCAGGATGGTAATTTGGGCAGTAGGCAAAGTCGTATTACCTTTAGACTTTGCCGATTGGACACTCTTTGTTTGTTGCACCTTGCAGTACTGTACTGTGGTGGGAATGCTATCTTCCACCTTGGGTCTTGAATACGTTAATTTCGTATATTTGCACAGTGCTGCATGGTGCCTACCTCTTCTACACCTGTTACAGGTGTTGAATTGGGTATCACAATAGTCTATGTTGTGTGACTTGAGACACCTCGAACATCTCCCTAATTCCTGGAGTCGCTCAATACGAGTGTCTCTGGTTGGATAATTAGCACAACGGTATGTTGAATGTTTCTTTTTGCAGAACATACATGTCCCCCAGCCTACTGCACGTTTGGAAGTTACCGGTTTGGGTGAACTAGTAACAGTAGGCTTGGAGGATGCTGCTGCATTGTCAGATTTTCTGCAACTTGATGTTTGAGTAATTGACTGATGTTTATTTGGGGTAGTTGTTTTACCCTTTAATTGACTCTTATTTTCTATTTCTGAAGGCTTGCATGAGGCTTTAACTTCCTCATTTGCTCGTCGTTTGTTTATG
Source organism: Procambarus clarkii (assembly GCF_040958095.1). Classification (NCBI taxonomy): domain Eukaryota; kingdom Metazoa; phylum Arthropoda; class Malacostraca; order Decapoda; family Cambaridae; genus Procambarus; species Procambarus clarkii. The sequence continues at coordinate 41,826,559 of NC_091187.1, read as the reverse complement.
ATGGAATGTAAACCTTCAGTGATGTCCTGTACTGTCAGGATGGTGTTATGTTGATGTGCATATAATTCATCTAGTATATCGCTGGACAATTTTCGTTGAAGGACTACTTTGGTCATCCATTCACTAGTAGTTATATCAACCTTAAGACTGAATATTCTTAGTAGTGACTCAAACTCCATGCTGAAGGATTGTAATGAGTCAGCAGTCTGATCAGGTTGAGGTAAATCCAGCAATTGTAGTACTAGATGTATGACAGTTTTCTCATTGCCAGCATTATTCCTAGGAGGCTGGACTGGGAAATTAGTGCTGTCGCTATTTTCATTTACATTTTCTACTACTGGTTCAGCTTCACCTCTAGTTTGGAGGCATGTTAACTTAGTAGCTTCAGGTATTGGGTTTTCAGAAACCACAGAGACTGTGGATAAATTGTCTGAAAACTGCTTAATTTCTGGTGGTATATTATTGGGTGAAGCTGTAGTGGGTGAAGCTTTATCCTTGTTGATTAAAGGATCTAATCTGGCTTTACATTTATTCTCAAAAAGATCCAGATCATCCATAACATTATCTACTTTATTTGGTGTACTTGCTATTTGTTCTGATTCAATTATCCTGTGTAAATGTTCCAACCTGGCTTGAGTTTCTTCTTCATATTGTGCTAGGTCAGACAGGAATGGTTCCACATCTTCAACTACTACGGCATCGTGGACTTGATTTTGGTAAGATTTCCTATTTGCTTTCAATATATGCAATTGGGTTTGAATCTGTAACAGTGGTATTTTCAACCGATGATAATTAATTACAGGCTCATATAACAACTGTTCATATTGGTTGAGATCCCTTGTTAGTTGGCGTTTACTTGCTACTAAAGCACGCTTTGCTTTCTGTGGATTAGTCATGGTGACTTGTTAATTGAGCACCACTGGCTCATAAATTGTGAGCAAGTACTAATGGTAGCCTAGGGTTAAATTCTGCACTCACTAGGCAATAATCCTACCTCTACTAGAGGTTAGCACTTAAATTTAATACACATTATATATATACAATCATCCACACTAATGATTTGAGTGATAAACCAGTGTCACTGGAAGTACCTTTAGGTTAGCTCTTCTATATCACCCTAGGATGGTAGAGACACTAATTAATCACTCAAAGGTGTAATGATCATAAGTAAATTATTATATATACAACTCAACTCGAGTTGATAAAAATTACACCCAAAATAGGGTCTGCACCATTCATTAATGGTGTTAGGTTGTTCAATATAGTACAACTGACTATAGTAATAATGGGACTAGGATGAACAATAATAGTTCAACTAGTCAATGGTAATATCCTACCCTGTTGTGGGTTGGCAATTAGTAAATATTATACTGTGATCACTAGTGCAATATATATTAAATAATTCTCTATTTTGGAGAAATAATATACACAATTATTGATAATAGCCTCTTAATTAGCCTCTATGAAACTTCTAATATTATCTAGAAGTATTAAATATTATTAGTGACCTCGCGAAATAAAGTCCACAAAATTCGTAGATAATCTCTCGCGAAATGTAACACCACGAAATCCGTGAACAATCTCGCGAAGACACAGTCACTAATTTGGCTGGATTCTATATTAGCGCTGTCATTTCACGAAATAACACGCCACCAAATATCTGTGGGTGTGCATGAAACCGCTGACGAAGGCTGAACTGGGCTGAGGGAGGCTCCTGAGCTCCCACGAGGCTTCGCCGCTGTCTTTGACTGGCTGGCCTTTGTTTAAATAACACTGCACTAGTATATTTAATGAATCCACTGGATAACTGGTTCATCCGGTACTAAGATGACCAAATGTGGGTTCAAAGGATCAAATAATCCGTCATCCGGTTCGAAGATGACCAAATAATGTGGGAACCGACCTGTGAGATTTATATTTATTTAATTTATATGAATTTATATTTACGTTAATTTATATACTTCGATAGCAATTTGTATAATGATAAGTGGACTGTATTTCTGCGATAATCTCATAATCTCACAAATCGATCCTCTACACATTAGGGGGGTTTATTATATTAATATATATGCAGCCAATCAAACTACAAGAATAGACTACATACATTGAAGAGGTTCCTTATCTTATAGTACAGCAGGTTAGTCCACCAGGTATAACTAGGGTGTAGACACCAAATTATCCTCTTTGAGGTAGCTTCCATCACCCAGTAACTGGTGCACATAATCTTGCATCCTCGTCTTGACCTGTCAAAAGTGCGCTAGCTGTGAAGCCAGAATCCTATATATGACAAGCTATATCAGAGAAAACAGTACATGGAACATGAAGACCTGGCTTAATTACCTTTAGTTTGAGGCGATTTCGCGTTCTAACCGGCTAACCCTATATCCTGACATTAATGGCCATAAATGAATGATAAACGGGTTTCGGATAGACACTTAACTTGTATTTGTAGACAGCGTGTTGACAATGGTACACTTTTGGGTTCCATAACACTACGTCCAAGTAAATTTAACAGGAGCCGAATTTGCTCCCGTGTGAGCCTCTGGTCTCAATAAACAACAATGGCTGCCCTCCTTCCCCACTGACGCCTGGCCTACTTTGTCCAGATTTCAGAAAGTGATAGAAGGGTCACATTTACTCTACTTTAATATTGATAATTAAGTTAATTTATATAAGATGTTTTATGATGGTAAAGTCCAAAGACTAATGTATTTAAGAATAATTCCCAGCAGAATAGCTGGTGAATTATAATAGTATGTGGTGATGATATCCCGTTTTCTTTAGACGGTAATTCCACTACAAGTTACGTTTTCTATGGGTAACTTGTTTATACAACACAGCTCTTATCTGTCTGTATGATATTATTATTAAATGGTGTCGGATTTTCCGACACTTGGGTCCCGCCTATCTGGTAGAACTTGCGGGATAGTACCAGTGGAGTGCAGTGGTGCTATAGGCACAATTGGGGAACACTGTATAACCATCAGAGGTCTGCGGTTGTTACACGACCTACTTGCGAGCATACGCCTTATTGCTGGTACGTCTGTGGACTTCTGGGGGCACACTAGCCTGTTTTCAAATAGAAGTTCCAGCCCATCCTGGTTGTCGGGGGTATGTGGGCGTGCGGGCCGCTCCAAGCAGCTGCCTGGTGGGCCACCCTCTGGCTGGTCTGGCCTGGCCTCGGGCCGGGCTTGGGGTGTAAATGAGCTCCCAGTTCCCCATCCAGCAGGTATCGAGTGGGGTTTCTCCATCGTCGGTCGCCTGGTGTGCGGGTTTCTGGGCCTGCTGGGTTCTGTCGTGTCTCCGTTGGCCCTGTCTGGGGTCTGCCTGCTCCGTTCTCTGCCTTTGCAGAAGCGAGCTGCTATTTTCAGGTTGCGTGTTGCGGTGGTGACTGTTGCTACTACTGCACGTGTGCATTGGTACCGTGTTTCGTGGTGGTGTGTCCTTGTTCCTGTGTCCGGTTGTGGTGTGGCACTTTGCTGCTGTTTTGTGCGTAGGGTTTGCGCATGGGGGTTTGCTTGTGGTTTTTCGTGGTCTTTGGGTCCCTGGTTTGGCCCTCTCATGTGCGTGGGGTTTTTCTGTCCCTGCCTGTTTGTCCACCCCTGGTTGTTTTCCTGGGGTTTTGGTGCTTCTGCTCTTTCATCCTGCCTCTCCCCAGTCGTTTTCCTGGCATCTCCTTTGGTCGGTTTTGCCTGCACTTGCTGCTATGTTAGGGGGCGTGGTCGGTTTCCACCGCTTCATTTCCTTGTGCGTTCCCTTGTTTCCTCCTCTGCCGCAGGGGTGTTCTGCGTGTGTTCCTTGGCTTCTTGGGCGTTTTTCAGCCTGTGTCCTGTGGTGTGCTTTTTTGTCTCGGTCTGTTGCAGTTGCTCGTATCCTTTGGTTTGGGTACTGTTTCTGGCGGCAACCCTTCCGCCTTCTTTGGTTTCCTAGCTTGCCCTGCCGGTTGATTTTTCGGGGTCTTGCGATGTCTCGCGTTGGACCCGTCGTTTCTGAACTCCTGGCGGGCTTGCTTGCTTTGGCGAGTTTTCTGTTCGGCAGACGTTCCATCTCCTTGTGCCGCCTGGGTTTCGGTGGTCGCGCCCGAGATCTTCCCGCGGCTCCGCCTTTTCCTGGGCTCGGAGGGGCTTTGTCGGGGCTGCTTACGTTCTGCCTCACGGTCTCGCCTCCGGTTGGTGGTCGGGTGGCTTCATGGTAGGTGTCCCACCTGCGTACTTCATGGTAGGTGTCTTGGCGGCAGTATGGGGTATTTTGGTGGTCCTTCCTTTTCCTGTCCCTTCTTAGGTGGTTACTCTTGTTAGCGTCGGCTTGGTTTTCTGGTGGGGGGTTGGGGCCATCATCTTGCCACATACTGTCGCCTCTTTTCGTGCGGCGCTAGCGGAGCCGCTTTGACTTGCTTTCGGTCTTGGTGTTGCTTCTGCACCGTTAGTAAGCTGTCTCGTGCGTCGTTTCACCTCCGGCCTGTTCGTGCGCCGCTTGCACCATCCTGGTCTCTGGTCAGCGTGCTCTGTCTTCTCCTCAGTTGTTAGTGCCCCTTCGGTTCCGGTTTGTTTTTTCGTCAGCTATTTTTCCTTATGGCATTTGCCTTTGGGGTCGGGTCGCTGAGTTTTCTTGCTCCTTCGGTTTTAGCGTTTTGGTTGTTCGGTGGCAGCAGTCTCCATCTTTTCTGGCGCGGGGTGGGGCTGCTGCATTCTGGAGGGGTCCAGGGTTTGTTGGTGCTTCGTTAGTCGGGCCGGGGGTGTGTCGTGTTTTGTGTTCAGTGGCGGCCCTCCGCTGTTGTTTGAGTGCCACGGCGTCTGTGTCCGGAGCGCGTTTTGTGTTGATCCGGTTCTGTTCTTCCCGGTTCGCGGGTGACGGTGTCCCGGGTTGTCAGCCGTGTTTTTGCAGCTAAGCTGCCTATGTTCTTCCCTCATGCCCGTGGCGTTTGTGGCTTCAACGCTCTCGCTGCTGTCTGGACGACGTGTCATTGAGGCCTTTCGGGCATGGATCTTTGGTGCTCATACGAGGTCCTTGCTGCTCCTTGTTCTCGTGTTGTTCCCGGGACTTTTCGGGACTGTGGCGCCTTGGGTTGGCATTTGCTGCCGGTTGTCTCGCTTCCGTGGAGGGTGCGTGGTGTCCGCCTCCCGGTTCCGTCCCTTTGACATTCCTCTGTGGGTAGTTAGCTCCAGGGAGCCGACGGGGCTCCCCCCAGAAAACCAGCGTTGAATGTAATGAAACGCCATTTTCTGGGTGAGACCCGGAGGCTCCCCGGCAACCCTCCCTCCCTCCGGTCGGCGTTTTTTTGTGTGTTTTGACATCTAACCTCAGAACTGATGGGTGGATAGCCGGCGTGGGAGGTCCTGGGGTTCCCCCTTCCGGGGAGGGGGGGAGCTGCGCAGACAGCAGCGCGGTGATGTGTGACGTCATACTAGTTTGCTTGTTTTCTGTTGAGAAGTTCTATCCACTAGTTCGGCTTTAGGTAGCAATTTTCACCAGAATAGGGGTTTGTTTTGGAATGCTTACCTCTCTGGATGCTTGACCTGGTCGATGGCAGACATAGAATGCTTCCAACCACACGGGGGTTTCTATAGGCCATTGCTCCCCTTGCCTCTCTGAGGGGGCTAGGTTCTGGCCGTGGTCCCCGGTAGGCCTTAGAACTCCATACACATGACTGATGCCAAAGTCTGACATTAGCATATCAGCCTGGTAAAGCTCCGGGGAGCCTCCAGGTCTCACCCAGAAAACGGCGTTTCATTACATTCAACACTGGTTTTTTCTTGCAGTTGTGACGGCTACTTTATTGTGTTCTTTAAAGGTAAGGTCTTCTGACATGAGTACACCCAGATCCTTTACATTGCCTTTTCGTTCTATGTTATGATTTGCATAACAAGGCTTCAGGATAGACCTCAGACCAGGCCTCAGGATAGACCTCAGACCAGGCCTCAGGCCAGACCTCAGACCAGGCCTCAGACCCAGACCTTGACCCGTCTCAAATAATGTTGACTGCGTAGAGGCTAGCTATTATGAATTCTTCATTTTGACTATGGAATATGATAGGGCTGTGAGTTACAAACAACTGAAATGGTAACATTTTCTCGGCTAATTTGATGAAAAGCAGACAGTGAGTTAACTATCTAGGTGGAGCATGAAGGCGCCAGCCACGTGTTGCCATTTAGATGATAACTCTGGCCAGAGCTCTCCACTGACACAACCTGCCTCCCCTGACACCACTATTACTCCATCTTCCCTGACAACTTCCCCCACTGACACAACCTGCCTCCCCTGACACCACTATTACTCCATCTTCCCTGACAACTTCCACCACTGACACCACCTGCCTCCCCTGACACCACTATTACTCCATCTTCCCTGACAACTTCCCCCACTGACACAACCAGCCTCCCCTGACACCACTATTACTCCAGCTTCCCTGACAACTTCCCCCACTGACACAACCTGCCTCCCCTGACACCACTATTACTCCATCTTCCCTGACAACTTCCCCCACTGACACAACCTGCCTCCCCTGACACCACTATTACTCCATCTTCCCTGACAACTTCCACCACTGACACAACCTGCCTCCCCTGACACCACTATTACTCCATCTTCCCTGACAACTTCCCCCACTGACACAACCTGCCTCCCCTGACACCACTATTACTCCATCTTCCCTGACAACTTCCACCACTGACACAACCTGCCTCCCCTGACACCACTATTACTCCTCCTTCCCTGACAACTTGCACCACTGACAACCTCCATTATATGAGAATAACTTACACCACCTGCCCCCTAACAATAAACCCTAACTACTCATACCACTTGCCCCCTGACAACAACTCTCACCAATGACTCCTGACACAATTTTATCATCCTTCAACCATTTCTCCCTGGAAACAATGGGTAAGCATAATAAAACACTGTATAACTGTTTACACTTTGAATCATAGTTGATGAAGACCTCCTCCGACGCTCGGTCTCGGTAACCACTTGGACTAATATTCCTCACTTAATCAAACATTTTATATGTTCTACTGAACATTTAGTAACGAATTCAATTTGTTTGGATCTTCCGGGAATTTGCTAGAGTGGGGTTCTTTAGAGTGAGGATGCACTGTATGTCACCTACGATTTTATTATTATTTTTGCAGTGATCAGGGAACATAAATGAACACCTTTATAAAACGAAAAACAATTTGGATTTTTTTTTGTGGTGCCTGGTGGTGTTGCAGGCCAATAGCCTTAGCTGTTTAAGGGTTAATGAAACGTGGTTGAAAGAGGATACAACATACTCTTTAACATACCAAACTACTTGGCAATTCATAACTGTTGGCCAATCCAGAGAGGTGGTACTACAGTACTACCACCAAAAATTGACTTCCTTAAAAGTAATTCAAACTAGAGACACCTGTGGCGAGTATATCTTTGCCCATTTCAGAGTCAAGGGTACCGAGGCTGACTTGACTATGGGAGCAGTTACAGAATGCCTAACACTGATGTTGCTGAATTCAACTCTAATCTTAGAAATGTAATACTAGCCAACAAACTTAAGGGGCCCAGTGACGGTAGAGATTTCTCCATATACGAAATACAAGTATAGTGAAATTTTTTAAACAAATTTCCCGTTATTTGGCATCAGCGTCGTGAAAATTTCATCCGAATATGTCAAGAAATAGTTTTTTGACGAATTTTTAAAAAGTAAATGCGTTCTTGATGGGCGGCAACTGATACTGATAATAATGATAACACCTCCTATTTACTGGCACTCAGGAATAAAGATGCAAACACCTGTCCGATGCACAAAGAAGACAAGTACAGTACAACCTCAATTCAATGTACCCGAATTTGCCGTATTTCTAGCTAAGTCGCACACTTCTCAGGCTGGATTTATTCACCCGGTTTGGTTTACTCTGGTTCGCCGAAGCGGCGGGATGTGCGGATTTGCTTAAGATGTTGGGTCAGAGTTCACTGATTGGTGGAAAACTTTACCATTCTATCTCAGATTACAATTAATAATTCCTTCATATGACAAGTTGGATCACACACGTGGACAAGTGGTCCACAAGCTTACGATGTTGGGACAGAGTTTACAGACTGGTGAAAAACTTTCCCATTCTATCACAGGTTATAATTAATAATTCCTTCATATTACAAGTTGGATCACACAAGTGGACCGCACAACAAGGGAACCATATGAACCAAACACCAGCCAGAATGGTCCACACAACAAGTGAAGCATATTAACCAAACACCAGCCAGAGTGGTCCACACAAGTGAACGTCTGTGTTTTCATGATTTTCATTCACTGATCTGTGGCGCACTTATCTTTGTAGATTACAGTACATACTTTAAAGGCTGAAGCGTGAATAGCTAGCTAATATGTTGAAATCTTCATATATACATTTTCTGTGATGAAACAATATGAGTGAGGGTGGACAGATAAGGGAATACTGTACTGTAAACCTCACTTTACAGTGAAGTTTCACTCGCTTGCATCTGTGTCGTCATAGTTCAGTGCCCCATGACCAGCACGAGCACAGCTGTACCCAGCACGAGCACAGCTGTACCCAGCACGAGCACAGCTGTACCCAGCATGAGCACAGCTGTACCCAGCACGAGCACAGCTGTACCCAGCACGAGCACAGCTGTACCCAGCACGAGCATAGCTGTACCCAGCACGAGCATAGCTGTACCCAGCACGAGCACGGCTGTACCCAGCACGAGCACAGCTGTACCCAGCACTAGCACAGCTGTAGCCAGCATGATCACAACAGTAGCTAGCACCTGTACAAGAGCAGCCAGCACCAGCAAACCTGATGCAAACATCTAATAGCATCGTGTGTGGAGTTAGAACAAGTGTTAAATTTAAGTACATAGTGTTAATGTGTTATGATTAAGGTTCCAGTAATTTTAGTGTACAAAAGTTTCATAACCTGTTTTATAGTACTGGTACTCAACATACAGCACAGTAGATATTTACTGTACAGTATTCACAACATCATGAGAATTAAAGATGGACATAATTCCAACAATAAGGTAAATAAAAACTGTAACACAGTATTATCTAGGGGGAGCCCCATCAGCTCCCTGGAGCTATCCAGGCTGAATGGATATGTATAACTTTCTGGCATCAGTCAATGTGCATAGAGGTCTTGACTACCGGGAATCATGAGCCAGAACCTGGGCCCCCTCAGAGAGGCACGAGGAGCAATGGCCTATTAAAACCCCCATGTGGCTGGCAGCATTCTATGTCTGCCATCGACCAGGTCTGACACCCAGGAAGGTAGATGTCTCAAAATGCATGCACGTTGCTGAGCCACAGCAACCCTCCCCTGTCACCCTGTCCTTCCCACTATTCCCCCCCCCTTCCTTGTCCCCTCGTCCTCCCAACCATTCCCCACTCCCCCGTCCCCTCATCCTCCCCACCATTCCTCCCTCCCTCCCCCATCCCCTTGTCCTCCCCACCATCCTCCACACTCTCCGTCCCCTCATCCTCCCCACCATTCCTCCCTCCCTCCCCCATCCCCTCGTCATCCCCACCATACCCAACTCCCCCATCACCTCGTCCTCCCCAACATCCCCCACTTCACTATCCCCTTGTCCTCTCCACCATTCTCCATTCCCCCATCCCCTCATTCTCCTAACCATGCTACACTCCCTCGTACCCCTCGACCTCCCCACCATTATCCTCACCCTCGTTCTTCCCTCACCATTCCCCACTCCTGTCCCCTTGTCCTCCTCACCATTCCCCACTCCCTCATCCAATGCGTTCCCAAATGATCTGATGTTCCCATCACTGAAAAATAAGTAGAACAGTTAAAAAATAATGAAAATGAAAAAAACAACAAAATAAACTATACCCACAAAATGAACAGTATGGTAAACAACACTGCTCAATTCCAATGCAATGTCACACAAAATAATTAAATCAAAATGAAAATAAATCAAAATCTTTGAAAATTAAATTTATCAATGCAATCGGAAACATTGAAATGGAATCGTAACATATTTGGGATAGCATGTGTTGCTATTACGTGCAACAGATGGCGCTGTTTTTAAGAAAAACGTGTTTTTACCTGTCACAGATGAGGCATGTATATATTAGGCATATAAAAAAAAATGCCTATTCAAATGCAACATCGTGTCAAAATTTAAAAGCAATCGGTAAAGAGGTTTCGAAGATTTCCCCTCACATAAAAGAACATGGGAAAACAGCTTTTCAAGAAAAGCATGTTTTCTCCCGGTACAGGCGTGACATTTATATAGTATGAATATAAAAACATGCTCTGTTGTGAGCTGTCCCCTCGTCCTCCCCACCATTCCCCACTCCCTCGTCCGATGCGTTCCCAAATGATCTGATGTTCCCATCAGAAAAATGGGAACATCAAATGATCTGATGTTCCCATCACTAAAAAATAAGTAGAACGGGTTAAAAAACAATGAAAAAAATAAAAAAATTAACTATACCCACAAAATGAACAGTATGGTAAACAACACAGCTCAATTCCAACGCAATGTCACACAAAATAATTAAATCAAAATGAAAATAAATCAAAATCTATGAAAATTAAATTTATCAATGCAATCGGAAACATTGAAATGGAATCGTAACATATTTGGTATAGCGTGTGTTGCTATTACGTGCAACAGATGGCGCTGTTTTTAAAAAAAATGTATGTTTTTACCTGTCACAGATGAGGCATGTATATAGTAGGTATAAAAACACGTGCCTATTCAAATGCAACGTCGTGTCAAAATTTAAAAGCAATCGGTAAAGAGGTTTCGAAGATTTCCCCTCACATAAAAAACATGGGAAGAACACAGTTTTTCAAGAAAAGCATGTTTTCTCCCGTTACAAGCGTGACATCTATATAGTATGAATATAAAAACATGCTCTGTTGTGAATGGAACGTTGTCAAAATTTCAAAGCAATCTGTGAAGAACTTTTGGAGATTAGCAATTTTGAACAAACGAACATTTACATTTTTATTTATATAGATAAACATAATAAGTGAATAATATAGTAATAATAATAATAATAATAATTTATTTAGGAACAGTACATACATAGTTGCAGCGTTACAGTACACACATTCTGTTAGATTTAAAGACAGAGGTAGTACATACAATACCTAAAGCCACTAGTACTCATAGCGTTTCCTTCAAGGAGAGTTGGGAAAAAAAACACTTAGACTAAAACTTAATAGTAATTGAGCTTAAAGTATAAATTGTGTTGAATGAAAAAAAAATAAAAGATAAAAAAAAGGGGGGGGGGGAGGAACATGGCACAAAATAGCCAATATACAAGTTGGTTAACAAACAGCCTTTTTTTTTTTTAAATAGTATGACCTGGGTTGACATTTAGAAGTAAGGTAGGTTACATGGAGTTAATTAGGTAGTACTTAGTTTTCATCTTAAACTGGTTGAGAGAGGTACAATTTGTGACATAATTGGGAAGGTCATTCCACATTCTGGGTCCCTTGATTTGTAGAGCATTCCTAGTTTGATTAAGTCCAACTCTTGGAATATCAAATAGGTATTTGTTTCTGGTTTGGTGCACATGAGCTCTGCTACAACCTTCTAGGAAGCGTTGAAGGTCAGGATTGACATGACAATTCAGAGTTTTAAATATATAGAGTACACAAGAGAGGATGTGCAGTGACTTAATATCTAACATATTCAGAGATTTGAGTAAGGGTACTGAGTGCTGTCTGGGGCCAGAGTTAGATATTGTTCTAATAGCAGCTTTGTGTTGGGTAATTAGAGGACGTAAATGATTTTGGGTAGTAGAACCCCAAGCACAAATACCATAGTTGAGATAAGGATAAATGAGAGAGTAATAGAGCATCACCAGGGCAGGACTAATATGCTCATAATACTTTTGAGTATAGCGATGGGTCACACATTTTATTATATAAATATATCACACTTCATACTATTCAATAATATTACTCGAATAAACAGAAAAAATCAGAGACATTGAAATAATTAAGTAATAATATCTTTGTGGCGATTCCCAGCTGACAGCTCGGGTGGAGCTGACCGCCTCTGACGATTACTCTGTCAACGCCTCATTATTGCCAGACTTCCTCGCCCTATTGCGGCCAAATTATGTCACAATTTATTTTCTATTTTTCCCATGATCAGGGAACACAAATGAACACTTTTATAAGACGTGTTGCAGGCTAAAATCACAAGAGCAGCCCAGGGCTTAACAAAAACCAACTAATAACATTAGGGGTTTTGCGGCGTGATGAGGGTATCAACATCATAAAACCGAAACATGCACAGTCCCTGATGAAGGTAATGCCGTCATCAATTAATGCATTTTTAAAAATTCCATTTATTGTCCAAATATTATGGGACTGGTTTTAAATGTGCCCCTTTATATTGTAAACAATTTGATAGCAAAATGAATGACGTAGCATGAAAAGTGAGGTTAGAAAGCTGAAAAGAGTACAGTATAAACATTTGAGTGTGGTTTGTACACTCATGGCCAATGCTCAGCCTTTCTTGCGGTGTGTGCGCTAGGTCGCCCGCCGGGCCAGCAGAAGCGTTAATATTGACCTCTGTGAGCCTGATAACCTTCAAGTTGCTAGTTTCCTCAACTGTATGAATTCCTGCTTGTTCATACCCTTAATTACTAAACCTTTTAGAATTACTGAAACGACTGCCTTTACTCCTGACCACATCTGGACTAACATAACCTCTCCACTTACCTCAGGAATAATCACTGATAGGACCACAGACCATTACCCTTTATTTCTTCTAACCAACATTAATAAACCACCTCTAGATACAATGAAGATAAGCTTTAAGCTGCACAATGAAACTTCTAAAAGCAGCTGTATTGCTGCTGCCTCTAATATCAACTGGGAGTCTGAAATAGGTGACATAGTGAATATGAACCTTGCAGTGCAAACATGTCTTCACAAAACTTTGAGCCTTGCCTTGAGGTTACCTTGAGGTGTTTTCGGGGCTTAGCGTCCCCGCGGCCCGGCCGTCGACCAGGCCTCCTCATTGCTGGACTGGTCAACCAGGCTGTTGGACGCGGCTGCTCACAGCCTGACTTATGAGTCAAAGCCTGGATGATCAGGTATCCTTTGACGGTGCTTATCGAGTTCTCTCCTGAACATTGTGAGGGGTCGGCCAGTTATGCCCCTTATGTGTAGTGGAAGTCTGTTGAACAGTCTCGGGCCTCTGATATTAATAGATTTCTCTCTTAGAGTATCTATTGCACCTCTGCTCTTCAACAGGGGTATTCTGGACATCCTGCCATACCTTCCAGTCTCATATGATATTATTTCTGTATGCAGGTTTGGGACCAGCCCCTTTATTATTTTCCACGTGTAAATTATTATGTATCTTTCCCGCCTACGCTCAAGAGAATACAGATTTTGGCATTTTAGTCGATCCCAATAGTTTAGATGTTTTACTGAGTGGATTCTAGCAGGAAAGGATCTCTGCATGCTCTCCAAGTCAGCAATTTCACAAGCTTTGAAAGGGGCTGTCATTGTGTAGAAGTATTCCTCTATAGAGAGCACTAGCGTGTTGAAGAGTATCATCATTGGTATAGCATCTCTAGTGTGAATGGTTCTTTTTATCCAACTTATCATATTTATTGCAGTTGTGACGGCTTCTTTATTGTGTTCTTTAAAGGTAAGGTCTTCCGACATGAGTAAATCCAAATCCTTTACATTGCTTTTTTGTTCTATGTTATGATTTGACTTTGTTTTGTACATTGTTTCCGTTTTTAGATTTTAATTTTTTCCGTGGCGCATAAGCTGGAACTTATTTTCGTTAAACACCATATTATTTTCTGTAGCCCCTAGAAAGACCTGATTTACATCTAGAGGTTTGCTGTGTCCTCTATGTTGTCTACTCTCATAAAAATCCTAGTGTCATCTGCAAAGGATGATATGGTACTATAGATTGTGTCCTTCTTGATGTCCGATATGAAGATGAGAAAAAGTACTGGAGCAAGCACAGTACCCTAAGGGACTGAGCTCTTCACGGACGATGGACAGGATTTTATTTTGTTGACTATTACACATTGGGTTCTGTTAGTTACGAAATTGTAGATCCATCTGCGTATTTTTCCGGTAATTCCTTATGAACGCATTTTATGTGCATATAACACCATGGTCACATTTGTTGAAGGCTTTTGCGAAATCTGTATAAATTACATCAGCGATTTGTCTGTCTTCGTGGCATCTAATGCCATGTCATAGTGGTCCAGCAACTGTGATAGGCAAGAGCGCCCTGTTGTGAAACCATGTTGTCCGGGGTTACGGAGATGCTGGGATTCCATGTGTTTTGTGATCATACATCTTAGCACTCTCTTAAAGATTTTTATGATGTGTGATGTTAGTGCTATCGGTCTGTAATTTTTTACCTCAGCCTTATTTCCTCCTTTATGGAGTGGTGATATCTCTGCTGTTTTTAGTTTGTCAGGAATAACGTCAGTATCTAGTCTTCGTCTCCAAAGAATGTGGATCACCTGTGATAGTGTTTTTTTACAGTTGTTGATGAATATAGGGTTCCAAGAATCCAGGCCTGGTGCAGAGTGCATAGGCATACTGTCTATGGCTTCTTCAAAATCCAGTGAGGATCTGATATGTGATTTGATGTTGGTATCATATTCATGAAAAATTCAATTGGGTTATTTTGATGTTGTGGTATTCGTAATAATATTATTATGTTGTGAGTCGATAGATTGTCTCCCCAGGACAACCCACCAAACCCAAAACCTCTGTAGAGTGCTTACACTTAAATCAGGAGATCACCCTGCACGCTTCTTACTTTTGGAGAGGGGCTCAGCGTCACATCTCTAGGGGATGTGGCTCCAACACCAGCCTCGTTGTCATGTGCGCACACCCACTTGAGCCGCCATGACTCCCACTATCTCCTCGGATGGTATGATCTCCCCAATCCCCTTTCCTGAATTATTATTCTGTACTACCCTGTCCACAGCTGTGGTGCTTTCTCTCTCTCTCTCTTGCTTCCTGGGAAGCCTCACTAGGACAAGGGCAAACACCTGATGATTATGAACATTTAATAACAACACAGAACATATATAAAATACTCACATACAGTATATAAACTTCAACACCTTTTGATGTTATAACCTGGTTACAAACCACTACCATCAGGACTCTATCAGTTGCTTATACCAAGTGGTAGCCCAACTCCTGGCTTGCCACTTATGCTACCAACCTCACTTAGTGAGTTAAACCTTGCAAAACAAATATGGCACTATCAGCCCTAGAACATATATATACATATGGCACTATCAGCCCTAGAACATATATATACATATGGCACTATCAGCCCTAGAACATATATATACATATGGCACTATCAGCCCTAGAACATATATATACATATGGCACTATCAGCCCTAGAACATATATATACATATGGCACTATCAGCCCTAGAACATTTATATACGTATGGCACTATCAGCCCTAGAACATATATATATACGTATGGCACTATCAGCCCTAGAACATATTTATCTCTGCAGGTACTCCAGCCTACAGTTGTAACTCTATAAACTTCAGTATAAGTATTCCTTGGCATAAAAATGATAATCAATCACCCACCTTTCACTGCATCTTGCATGCTAATGGCACTCAAGCACTTTTCCAACTCCCTACAAGTAGTCAATACGAACTTCCTTCCCATATCTAAAGTTCACTACCCTGACATCAGGTTCTTCCAGGTTCATCTACTAGGATCCTCTACAGCTCTTTCAGGCTGCTGCACCATGAAGTTTTCCTTGGACTCCAGTGGTACTCCACCACTGATTCCACAGAAGCATGTGAGACTTCACTGCTCCTCTTCACACAATTTGAGGTCCAAATCCTCATTATGGGGCTTGCTCTTTCACAGAGTACAACATCTACTCCTACAGTCTTGGAGTTCCACTCATTAACTTCTTCTCTGGCCTCAGAGTGCAACCCGTTCTCGCAAATTCGTAAAGTCAATATTGACTTATTAACTATGTGCATAGGTGATATACTAAACATAATAGATACCCTTAAAAAGATTCATAGAAAACACCGACCTTACCTAACCTTGTTAGTATCTTAAGATAAGCATCTTATTGCTTCGTAATTACAATTATTACTTAACCTATACCTATTATAGGTTAGGTAATAATTGTAATTACGAAGCAATAAGATGCTTATCTTAAGATACTAACAAGGTTAGGTAAGGTCGGTGTTTTCTATGAATCTTTTTAAGGGTATCTATTATGTTAAGTATGTCACCTATGCACATATTTAATAAGTCAATATTGACTTATTAAATTTGCGAGAACGGGTTGCAGAGTACACCCATCAACTCCTTCCTCAGAACAAACCTGCAATCCATTGATACACCAATAAAAATGTTCTTCTACAAACATATAACTTTAATGAACTACACACAATAAATGTTTCCCCCGACATCTCCCTGCTTCCCAAACACCGTAAGTATGGACTTCTCCGTTCGGGCGAATCCATCCTCTGCCTCGCCCGCTGAGCGGTTCCTCCGCCTGCCGCCACGAGGCAGCTACTCCGCCAGGAGCTAATCTCTCTGTCACCCATGAGTGCTTGGAGGGTACGGACGTCGCTCCGCCCTCCAGGACGTTCCTCCATCTTTACTCTCCATTTTGAACTTTCTGCCTCAATAAAATTTTCCTAACATATCAATAAATACTGGCTACGGCCGATGGGCACACGACCAACTACAATCACTGTTAATTTAACTGATTAAAACTGTGCCTACCACAAAAATGTCCCTTGCGAGGGCAATCACTTGATGACGCCTGACCAGGGCGCACACACGGCTGCCCATGAAAATGTTTCTGGACGGCTTCACAACTCTTTCTGCCATCCAGGACTCGTGACCACACATTTCAAGATTAATTCCACAGCTGAAACGTCTGCACACTTCCTTCCTCTTGAAGGTATATCAACTATGGGGTTCTTCTCTAACCGGAACCCAATGGAGCTCAACTTCCCCTCACAATTTCTGGTGCTCAAGTGAGATCAACGTCCTTATAAGGGAGCCTCACACCCCAGCAAATTCTCCACATCTCATGACCAGTCATTTATTTATATCCTTATTCACTGCCATACATGCAAACCATTTGTCAAATTCAATCGATGTCTACTATATAAATATCCATGTCTATATCTCTTTAACCTCTTAGGTCAAATCTGGTAGAATGACTCTCAAGGGGAGACTCGTTTCTCCTGCAGGCTGAGATCATAACAGTTATCAATCTTTAGTGTGTTTAGTGGCTCGCGTACTGCTTCCTCAGTATTTCGTTCATTTCTTTGTTGTCATCTGTGAAAGTTCCATATCTCTTTCGCAGGGGCCCGATGCTAGATGCGGTTTTTTATCTTGATTTTGCATATGAGAAAAAATATTTTGTTTTTCCCTCTATTCCACTGATGGCCTTTTGCTCTCTTTGCCTCTCCTGGGTTTTGTATGATTCTTGTAGCTTTAGTTCAATTGTTTCTATTTCTCTACCTAACCTTCTTCGCCGTTCATGAGAGCGGGTGCGACTCTCAAGTTGTTCCATGATTTGTTTTCTTCGCCTATAGAGGGAACGACGTATCCGTTCCAATCTGCATCTCTTCCTGTTTTTTTCTTAGGGATATGCAGTTTGAGCTTATTTCTAGTGCTACTGAGCTTATTTTTTTCAGGCACTGGTTCAGGTTTGCATCTTTTAGGTGTTCTTCCCAGCTTATTTCTGTTAAGTCTTGGTTCATTTGCTCCCAGTTTATCTGTTTATTATTGAAGTTGAATTTGCTGAAATCTCCACTGGGAATCGAGACTGGTTTTGAAGGTCTATTCCCCATGCTTGTCAAAACATCAAGTAAGTTGTGATCTGAGTAACAGGTATTTGTAATCATTATGTTCCTGATCAATTCATCATTATTAGTGAAAATGATGTCCAGCGTGTTCTCCTTCCTAGTTGGTTCAACTATTTGCTGATTTAAGGCAAACCTATCACACATTCGTAGCAGGTCATTTGCATGTGACTGTTCATTTAGGCTACTTCCAGGAATTCTCTCTGATAAAACTGTATTAGCTAGGGTCTTCCATTTCAGGTGCCGTAGGTTGAAGTCCTCAAGCAGGATGATGTTTGAGGCTGGATTTGTGAGATTTTCTAAGCAGTGTTCTATTTTCATTAGCTGGTCTTTAAACTGCTGATGATTTGCCTCTGGTGACTTATATACAAGGACAATAACTACATATAGGATCCCTATTTGATTATCAGCACTTCCACCATATTGTTTGTGGTAGCATCTATAATACCCACTGTCCAATGCTAACTAAACAAGTCACAATTAAAAGGTTAAACAATCCATGGCTTACTAAGGGTATACCTAAATCTGTTAATAAAAAACATGACAATGAGAAGAAGTACCAGTATAGGTTAGGGGTCATCTTCAAAGCAGTTTCAAGGAGATACTCTTCAATGTTGTCCAAAATAATTAGGAAAGCCAAAATAAATATACCCAACCATATCTTTCCTATAAAATCTCTGTGGCTAGATCCTAGAAACTGAGTAAATTTGTTACACAGGATTTTCCAGATCCAAAACCGTACTGTCTGTCTGTTATTATATAGTTTTTCTCCGAGGGTTCTACCATTTAGTTTCAATTATTTTTTCTAATATTTTGACTATTACACTTGTCAATGATACAGGTCTATATTTGATGGTATCCTCCCTGCTGCTACTGTTGTAGAGTGCTGCTGCGGCCTCTAATATCAACTGGGAGTCTGAAATAGGTAGCATAGTGAATATCAACCTTGTAGTGCAAACATTTCTTCTATGTTAGCCTTTTTTTCACACATCTGCTAGGACTCCTGTTCACCGGGATGCCTGAAAAATCTGTTGAAGTGGAATGCTGAAACTCAGGTGCACATTCTCTCAGGACCCATGGTGAAACTCCATCTGGGCCAAATGCTTTGTTCTTACTTAGCTTCTTTAGCATTTTTTTCCACTTCATATCTAGACACCTGTATGAAATGTGAGAAATCGATAAAGAATTTGGATAAAGAAAGAGAGCTAGGAGTGGTTCTAGATAGAAAACTGTCACCTGAGGACCACATAAAGAACATTGTGTGAGGAGCCTATGCTCTACTTTCTAACTTAAAAATTGCTTTTAAATACATGGATGGCAAGATACTCAAGAAATTGTTCACAACTTTTGTTAAACCAAAGCTGAAATGGAATATGCAGTGGTTGTATGGTGCCCATATCTTAAGAAGCACATCAACAAACTGGAAAAGGTGCAAAGACATGCAACTAAATGGCTCCCAGAACTGAAGGACAAGAGCTATGAGGAGTGGTAAGAGGCATTAACCCCTTAACTGTGCGGCCTCCAAATATGACCCCCCTAATGTGCAAAAAATAAATTCTCAGGAAAAATTTTGTTTTTTCTAAAAGTGTCAAAAACCCCTCCCTATATATGGGTATAGCAATGGAATGTCGAAATTGTACCCACTTTGGCTGCTATGGGGTCCGTAAGATGGCGCATGACGTCATCATTCCTCGTGCGCCCATGCCGTAAGCTCCCGGGGCCGGTGGGGCGCCTGGGGCAGGATGCGCGTGCTGCCGCGAATATATTTTTTGTTCATTTTTTGCACACAGTTCCAAATACAATTTATTAGATTTTACGTGATGATCCAATGTATGGTGAACACGTACACTATATTATGGCAGTAAAACATCCGTACCATCCGTTGACACTGTGTTACGTGCATCACAAACAAGTACACTTATCCTGCACTTATTTCCAATTTATCACGCTGATATATTATATTTTCATTATATATACATACTGTACAGTAACACACACACTCAGTACTCCTTGAGTGTGTGATATGCTGCGAATCAGCCAACGGGGCAGAGTGGCACCTTGCACTCCACGCACCAGGTGCTGATGCGTCTTCACTTTTGTGATCTGCGTGCAGTGTTCCTGCATACTATGCATGCACGTTTACCCTTCTCACGTGATGCTGTGCCTGGCATATACTCCAGCATGTGTACCCCGAAGTTTTCATTACCCCGCAGTCTGTCTGGAGCTGCGTGTGGCATTGTTGCTTGCACCCTGCGCGGTACTACTCATCCCTCCCTGTCATACTTTACCAGCAGTTGTGACACAACGCTGGCTCTGAAGGTACGTATAGACGGTTTCCTGCTGGATTTCACTAGGTACATATTGCAGCAGTTGAGCACTGCAACATCCATTAGGTGGAAGAAGAACTTTTTCGTCGACTTCACAGACCTGCGCACGCACTCCACACCACCAAGCATCATGTCACATTGATCGACGAGGCGAATGTTCACGTTATAGTCTATGACACAGTTCAGCTTATACATGGTGTTGCGCGTCTGAAAATGGACCTTCCCACTGTCCAACATAGCACCGGTGTGAATCGTCATCAGCATATTCACCTCACATCTGTCCTTTCACCGCACTGACAGCATATTGTCACACTTACGCAGCTGGCACTCGCCCACAGATATACCTATACCGAA
Organism: Procambarus clarkii; assembly: GCF_040958095.1. Lineage (NCBI taxonomy): Eukaryota > Metazoa > Arthropoda > Malacostraca > Decapoda > Cambaridae > Procambarus > Procambarus clarkii. The sequence continues at coordinate 41,806,031 of NC_091187.1, read as the reverse complement.
CACTGGCATTTCCTTCCTGAGGACCTTCACAGTGCCACATACGCCGGTGTTGTGGGCAAGGAGGTATCTGGTCAACAGGGGGCTGGTGTAATAGTTGTCTGTGAACAGTATATGCCCCCTGTTCAGCAACGGTTCCATCAGGGTTTTTACGACACTGCCAGAGAACCCGTGTTCATCTATAGCTGGTATGTCGACGTCTGTACCAGAATACAAGATCATGTCCAGGACGATACCAGTCTCACAGTCGCACAGCATGAAAAACTTAAGTCCAAAACGGTGCCGCTTGGAAGGGATGTACTGTTTGAATGCCAGTCTGCCCTTGAACAGTACAAGCAACTCGTCGATAACGACATTCTGTCCAGGTACAAAATAATCTTTGAACTTCCCTCGCAGGTTGCTGAATACCTTGCGTACCGTCCACAGTCTGTCGTGTCTGACCTCATTTGCATTGTTCTCGAAATGCAGGCACCTGAGAATCAAGAGGAACCTATCCCGCGACATATACCGGTTGAAGATGGGTGATGGAACAAGGCTGTCTTTGTTCCAATAGTCCTGGACGACAGCTTTCTTGGAGTGTTTCATCATCATGCATAGTGCCAGAAACACGTACATCTCATCAATTGTCGTATCTTTCCATCGTGTGAGGCAGGAAATATGCTGCCGTCTATGAGGGTGTGGGCGTACGTGTTTGTCTCGGTCACAAGATGGGTCATGAAGACATTATCAAAATATGCCTGGAAATATTCCATGTCTGCCATATCATCACCGGTATATGGGAATAAAGCTGTAACATCAACATCGGTATCATCAAACGTTGGTATTTGAGGGACAATTGTGGCGCAATCCTCCTACACAAGTACACCAGGGAGTTTGGTGTTGGCGCCAACAACACGGTTAACACCACCATGAGCACCAAAACCATGGCTATGTCGCCTGCTGCTGGAGCTGCGTGAGGGTATGCTTGGCGCTGAGGCAGATTTTCGTACCATAGGCCTACCACGAACTCCTGATGTTGAGGGCCCACTGTCATCATGCTGTGAGACATGCTGTCACCTGCCTCGACATGTTACTAAGACAGCAAAGCCCCGCCTGGTACCACCCCCGCTGCTAGTACTCGGGCCGTCCACACTACTCGTAGCGGAGCCAATGTCATTGAAGCCCGAGAAAGATTCGTCACATGTACTGTCACTGAATAAACTGGCGTCTGGGTGATAACGGTGTTGACTCAGGGCGGTGAGACAAGCCGAGCGAGGAGCGTGTACCGTACACGCTCGCCACATCATCCACTTCCGTCTCTTCCTCACTCGTATCAGACCTCTGTGTCAGATCTTTCTCTGGATCATAGTCCAGGTCATCATCCATAGCACCATCGTCATACAAAATATCGAGAATCTTCTCAAAGAGTCGTTTTCCATGACCATGGGTCACCGTGGAGTGGGAGCTCATTGACGATGCGTCAGACATGGTTGTTGCTTGGAAACTGGGGCTCCCCACGGCCGCGGGGCATGCTGGGAATTTTTTTCAAGATGGCGGACGATCACTGGGGCTCCCAGTCATCCATTCCATACCCGCGTCACCACGCGCCACTTTTAAATCGAACGTGAAAAATACAAATACCCGGAGGCGCGTAGTGCACCCCAAGCGTGGGCCTGCAGGTGTGTTGCGTAGTTAAAGGGTTAAATATTCCAAAACTAAAAGATAAAAGAAAAAGAGGTGATATGATCACTATGTACAAAATAGTAACGGGAATTGATAAAATTGATAGGCAAAAATTCCTGAGACCTGGAACTTCAAGAACAAGAGGTCTTAGATTTAAACTAAACAAAGGTGCCGAAGAAAATTAAATTTTCTAGAAGTGAATAAGAAAATTCACTTTCACAAACAAGTGGGGTAGACGGTTGGAACAAGTTAGGTGAGAAGGTGGTGGAGGCCAAAAGCGTCAGTAATTTCAAAGCATTATACAACAGTGCTGGGAAGACAGGACATCATGAGCATACCTCTCATCCTGTAACTACACTTAGGTAATTATATAATTTATAGGTTGTGTGGGGTCTATGTTCTCCTATTCCACATTCCATAACATGGCATTTGTTCACATTAAATTCCATTTGCCAAGTGGTGCTCATACACTTATTTTGTTCAGGTCTTCTTGAAGGGCAGGACAATCATGAATTTATGATTTCTGCCAGTACAATAGTCAGTTCTGCACATGTGGAGCATAGTGACTTACAAAGGAAAATTATTATAATTACTGTAATAATTATATATCCTCCCCAAAGCAATGGAATAGTATAGGAAACACTTATTTAAGACATTCACAGGTTGAAAATATATATATCCCTTAAATTGCACATCGCATCATATGATGCTTTGACCGACTTGAAGAAAATTGCGCATCACATCATATGATGCTTTGGAGTACTACGCAAGATTTAAACAGCCCGCGGATACACGGGGTTCACCACACCTTCATCAGGGCTCTTGTAAACAGACGCCCTTTTTTAAAAAAAATCGTGGGCCAAATTCCCAGGTGTTAGGGGCCTCAGTATTGAGTGAGTTACCAAGCCTAACGCACGCAGCATGAGCTCACAGCACTGCTGTTCAGCTTGTGATCACAGCATCGCCTAAAAATGCCATAATATACTTGTTCATGCTATTATGTAGCGATGGTATTATTACAGATGACCCCTGACTGTGATAAAACTGACCAGGGTTCTGATAATAGCAGAATTGTGGTGATATTTAGCGCTGTGCTGCATGGAGGGAGGAGTAATGCTCTGGGAGGGAGGGTGGTGGTGTTGTCTTCTGACTGTTTGTGGCCACCTTTTATTGACTGCACTCACCATACCAGCTTAGTGGTTCGCTATGGTGAATACAAATGTAGATACTTATATATAATGTGTGTATAGAGGGTATAAACAGCAAGAGGAGTAGGTTGGGAGCCGCCATTTTGGTGAGGGCAGTGGCATCGTCTGCACGATATATCATGTTGTTTACTGGTGACCACGATGGTTTTTGGGCACCATACCAGTTTACTTGTACAAGTATGGTGAATAAAACAGGTAGATATTTATATATAATGTGTGTATATAGCTTAATAACACCACAAACAGTATTGTTGGAGGAGAAATATTAGTGTGTCTGGCCTTGAGGGCGGCAGCCAGCTGACTGTGTGAGGTCCTACGTCTTTGTGCCTTTACTCACCATACAAGCTTAGATGTACAGTTATGGTGAACAAAACATATAAATACTTATATATAACATCTGTATATAAAAGCAAAAACAGTATGGTGGGTGGAGAATGGTGGCAAGTCAGGTGAGGTGAGGGAGGGAGTGGCAGCCAGAGGCGGGCTGCCTCTGGCTGCCGCTGCCACTGCCACTCAGCATACCAACTTAGTGGTTCGTTATGGTGAACACAAATGTAGATACTTATATATAGCGTCTGTATATAGTGAATAATAGCAAAAACAGTATTGTGGGAGGAGAATGTGGGTGAGTCAGGTGACTTGAGGGAGGGCGGGAGTGGCTGGCTGGTACACGGCGGTCACTCCTCGTTACTTTTTGACTCATAATAGCAACTTAGTGGTTCGTTACGGTGAACAAAACATGCAGATACTTATATATAACCTGTGTATATAGTGTAATAACCAGCAAAGTATTTGTTCACTGTTTGATGAATACAATTGAATCAACAATATGCACACCATATTTTTGAGTACAGCGATGATTCACTCATTTTATTATATAAATATATCACACTACACACTATTGAGTAATATTACAGCAAAAAAACTACGAAAAATCAATCAGAGACATTGAAATAATTAGGTAATTATCTCTTTGTGGAAACTCCGGCCTGACAGCTGGCAAGCAACAGACCGTCTGGGACGCACGCTGAGTCAGCGCCTGTTTTTTTGCCAGACTTCTCCGCCGTATAGCGGGCAATATATGCCACTTACGATTTTTATATTATTTTTCCCGTGATCAGTGAACACAAATTAACAGGTTAGGAAGAAGAAAGATTTTATTTTTATTTTTTTTTTGTATGCGCCTGTGGGTGTCAAATGGTATATAGCGATTCTCTATATACAAATGGTATAGCACAGAGTGGAGAGCGGCAGCAAGAGTTGTCCACTCAGGTGGCGACTACTCCAGTGTCCAGTACACGTCAATGCGATGCTTGGGGTGGTCTTCTACAGTAATGATAAGTGTATTAACTGTACTAGTGCTTTTTTTCTTTGTAGTTTAGAGATAGGAATTTTAGGAATGTGTGTTTGTAGAACCCTGTGTGTCTTGTGTTATTTTGGGCTCATTCACCCACTTTAAGGAGTACTGTAATACGAGGTTTAAACTCCATCAACCTTGGTCCCCGTTAGTAAAGTGATTAAGTGTAGAGACCTTATATTGTAAAAATCCATGCTACATTTGTATATTACCAAGAGAGTGTACAGTAAAATAACGACTAAGCCCAGATTTGTGTGGGACCAATAGTCAATTCATCCATCATGTTTATGTTTGGTGAAGAGTGTCACTCAATCTCAACAATCCAGTAACGTAATCGTGTGTTCCCATAGTTAATAAGTGTAGAATAATCCGGAGTTCAATAAAGCCCATGTGTGAAGATTTAACCCACAGAGCACTTATTGTCCAACTTAGACTAAGAATACTTGACCCTTCCCCAATTATCATATATGATACATACATTTCCTTCCATTATTCATAAGAAAGTAAGGAAAGGTATTGTTAATCTGTACTCTCGGGTACGGCTTACAGGCAGCCCTACTGCTGCAATATGTTACCAAAAAATATTATCCCATACTCCGGGATATATTTATAAAAAAAAATATTGGCCGTTGTGTGAATATGTTAATCTGTAAGTAATATTAACTCTAGAATAGCTGATGCAGAGAATGTATATAGATATTATGCAATTTGTATTAGTAAATAAAGTACTGTAATAATATTTTGTTGTTGTAAATACATCTAGTTTAACCAAATATTCTTTTCCACAGGATAACAAGCCAGAGGAATGTTCAGTGTGTTTTAATGATTATGATGACAATCGGCTACGGCCTCGCAATCTGCCGTGTGGTCACACATTCTGCTCCCAATGTATTGACAATGCTATCAAGAATGGTCAGCTGTCCTGCCCCAGCTGCCGTGCCCAGCACACTGCTACAGCTGCTACTCAGTTCCCAATTAGCTATGCTGTGGAGGCTTTAGTTAGGAAACTCAAAAATATCCAGCTAACAACTGAGGAAGTAGTGCCAGCAAAACCTTCTGGAGGTCCTGCCAGAGGCATCAGTAAGACGTTACGTTCCCTGGTGCAGGAGCAGAAGAGCATCATCAGCAGCCTCATTACTAGCTGTGAAGAGGTACTGTCCCAGCTGGGGGAGTACCGGGGCCAGCTGGGAGACTGGAAGACTCACCACCTCCAGCTCCAGGACAGACTCTATGCTCTGGTAGAGCAGAACAAGTCAGCAATGAAGTTCTTGGAACTGGAGGACACCAGTGTGGTGGATATGACAACACAAGGAGAGGAAGGGAAGACTCAGCTGCAGGCCATGTTGGGGAACCTCGACACAGGCAACACAGCACAGGAAGTATTCATGACCATCAATGAAGTTGACCAATGCAACATGGTGGTAGAAAATTGGCTCAAGAAGTGCCAGGAACTCTTCCCAGATGTCAAGACTGTCCACACTTCAGTGAAGGTTCGTTGCTGAAGATCATATTGTTTACACCCAACAGAGTGTAGTATTGCCTCTATATAAACACTTTTGACATGGAGACACATCAAGATAAGAGTAGATTTTATGTATAGGAAACTTTTTGATCTAACACCTGAAACATTTTTATTAATAAAGTCAACTGTCATCTTGGTGTTTCTCTACACTGTGGTCAGTGTAGAGAAACATTACTTATATTGTCAAATTACTTTACTCAGAGCCTGATGTTTCATTATAGTCCACTTACTTTACTCAGAGCCTGATGTTTCATTATAGTCCAGTTACTTTACTCAGAGCGTGATGTTTCATTGTGCTGCAGTTACTTTACTCAATGCCTAATGTTTCATTATAGTCCAGTTACTTTACTCAGAGCCTGATGCTTCATTATAGTCCATTTACTTTACTCATAGCCTGATGTTTCATTATAGTCCAGTTACTTTACTCAGAGCCTGATGCTTCATTATAGTCCAGTTACTTTACTCAGAGCCTGATGCGTCATTATAACCCAGTTACTTTACTCAGAGCCTGATGCTTCATTATAGTCCAGTTACTTTACTGAGAGCCTGATGCTTCATTATAGTCCAGTTACTTTACTCAGAGCCAGATGCTTCATTATAGTCCAGTTACTTTACTCAGAGCCAGATGCTTCATTATAGTCCAGTTACTTTACTCAGAGCCTGATGTTTCATTATTGTCCAGTTACTTTATTCAGAGCCTGATGCTTCATTATAGTCCAGGTTCCACCATTAATGTTTGTGTCGGTAATGACAGGTGCAGGAGACCATCAAGGAGGCCCTGGAGATGATGACCACAGAGACAGGTGCCACAGCTGATCCCGGACACCTGGAAGACTCAGCCTCCACCATTAATGTTTGTGTTGGTAATAACAGGTGCAGGAGACCATCAGGGAGGCCCTGGAGATGATGACCACAGAGACAGGTGCCACAGCTGACCCCGTACACCTGGGAGACTCAGCCTCCACCATTAATGTTTGTGTTGGTAATGACAGGTGCAGGAGACCATCAGGGAGGCCCTGGAGATGACGACCACAGAGACAAGTGCCACAGCTGACCCCGTACACCTGGGAGACTCAGCCTCCAGCATCATGAATAAAGTTCAGGAAATCACTGGAGAGATCCCCCAGAAACAATTAACAGTAAGGTTTTTATTTTCTCTCATAGGTCATATCACATGATATTGAGTTGCGTTTTGAGGAGAGGAAGCCTGTTCCTAGGTTTATCAGGGTTCCCCATGGTCAACTACTGACTTTCCTTAACATACAATTTACAATAGTTTCCTTACCTCTGGGATAAATATTTACTGGTAGGTGAACAGGTGGAACAAGTGAAAGGAAACATGTGAACCATTTCTGGCCTGCATGGTGATTGAACCTGTGATCCTCTATTGAACCCGGGATCCTTGCCCCCTCACAGAGGCACAGAGAGCAGGTGACACTCCACCAAGTAGAGTGGTGGAGTGTCACCACCTTACCTTGAGGTGCTTCCGGGGCTTAGCGTCCCCGCGGCCCGGTCATCAACCAGGCCTCCTGGTTGCTGGACTGATCAACCAGGGAGTTAGACGTGGCTGCTCGCAGCCGGACGTATGAGTCACAGCCTGGTTGATCAGGTATCCTTTGGAGGTGCTTATCCAGTTCTCTCTTGAACACTGTGAGGGGTCGGCCAGTTATGCCCCTTATGTGTAGTGGAAGCGTGTTGAACATTTTCGGGCCTCTGATGTTGATAGAGTTCTCTCTCAGAGTACCTGTTGCACCTCTGCTTTTCAACGGGGGTATTCTGCACATCCTGCCATGTCTTCTGGTCTCATGTGATGTTATTTCTGTGTGCAGGTTTGGGACCAGCCCCTCAATTATTTTCCATGTATAAATTATTATGTATCTCTCCCGCCTGCGCTTAAGAGAGTACAGTTTTAGGCTCTTTAGTCGGTCCCAGTAGTTTAGATTTTTACTGAGTGGATTCTAGCAGTAAAGGACGCTCTCCAGGTCAGCAATTCCTCCAGCTTTGAAAGGTGCTGTCATTGTGCAGCAGTACTCCACTCTAGAGAGCACAAGCGTTTTGAAAAGTGTCATCATCGGTATAGCATCTCTAGTGTGAAAAGTTCTTGTTATTCAACCTGTCATTTTTCTTGCAGTTGTGACGGCTATTTTATTGTGTTCTTTAAAGGTAAGGTCTTCCGACATGAGTACACCCAGATCCTTTACATTGCCTTTTCGTTCTATGTTATGATTTGTCTGAGTTTTGTACGTGGTTTCCGTTTTTATATTTTCAATTTTTCCGTAGCGCATGAGCTGGAACTTATCCTCGTTAAACACCATATTATTTTCTATAGCCCATAGAAAGACCTGATCTACATCTGATTGGAGGTTTGCCGTGTCCTCTATGTTGCCAACTCTCATGAAAATCCTAGTGTCATCTGCAAAGGATGATACAGTGCTATAGGTTGTGTTCTTGTCTATGTCCGATATGAGGATGAGAAAACGTACTGGTGCAAGCACAGTACCCTGGGAGACTGAGCTCTTCACGGTTGATGGGCTGGATTTTATTTTGTTGACTATTACACATTGGGTTCTGTTAGTCAGAAAATTGTAGATCCATCTGCCTATTTTCCCGGTAATAACTTTTGAACGCATTTTATGTGCAATAACACCATGGTCACATTTATCAAAAGCTTTTGCGAAATCTGTGTAAATTACATCAGCGTTTTGTTTGTCTTCCATAGCATCTAATGCCTTATCATATTGGTCCAGCAACTGCGACAGGCAAGGGCGCCCTGTTCTGAAACCATGTTGTCCGGGGTTATGGAGATGCTGTGATTCCATGTATTTTGTGATCTTACTTTTTAGCACTCTCTCAAAAAATTTTATGATGTGCGATGTTAGTGCTATCGGTCTGTAATTTTTTGCCTCTGCCTTATTTCCTCCTTTATGGAGTGGTGCTATCTCTGCTGTTTTTAGTATGTCAGGGATAACGCCAGTATCTAGGCTTTGTCTCCACAGAATGTGAAGGGCCTGCGATAGTGTTTTTTTTTACAGTTCTTGATGAATATGGAGTTCCAAGAATCCAGGCTTGGTGCAGAGTGCATAGGCATATGCACTCTAAACACACCACTCTCCATCTTACCGGGAAAGCATCCAGGAAGACAGTGAACCAAAATAGACCACTGCAGGGTTCGAAGAGACTGAAGCCTTGAAACTGCCAACAAACTCTCAAACAATGCCAGCACCAACCCCCTGCCAGTAGAGGGGGGGGCTGGAGCTACAGGTCCAGCACCAACCCCCTGCCAGTAGAGGGAGGCTGGAGCTACAGGTCCAGCACACACCACCCTGCCAGTAGAAGGGGGCTGAAGCTACAGGTCCAGCACCAACCCCTTGCCAGTAGAAGGGGGCTGGAGCTACAGGTCCAGCACCAGTCTCCTGCCAGTAGAGGGGGGGTGGAGTTACAAGTCCAGTACCAAACCCCTGCCAGTAGAAAGGGGCTGGAACTACAGGTCCAGCACCATCCCCCCTGCCACGTTAAGAAGGCTGGAGCTACAGGTCTAGCACCAACCTCCTGCCAGTAGAGGTGGGCCGGAGCTACAGGTCCAGAACTAGCCCCTGCCATTACAGAGGGGGAGGGTCTGGAGCTACATGTCCAGCACCAACCCCCTGCCAGTAGAGGGTGACTGGAGCTACAGGCACAGCACCAGCCTCCTGCCAGTAGAGGGGGGCTGGAGCAACAGGTCCAGCACCAACCCCCTCTGCCAGTAGAAAGGAGTCTGGAGCTACAGGTCCAGCACCAACCCCCTTCCAGTAGAGCGGGGCTGGAGCTACAGGTTCAGCACCAACCCCTTGCCCAGTAGAGCGGGTGGGGGGGGGGCTGGAGCTACAGGACCAGCACCAACCTCTTGCCAGTAGAAGATGGCTTTAGCAACAGGTCCAGCACCAACCCACCCTGCCAGTAGAAAGGAGTCTGGAGCTACAGGTCCAGCACCAAACCCCCCTGCCAGTAGAGGGGGGGGGGGCTGGAGCTACAGGTTCAACACCAACCCCCTGCCAGTAGAGGGAGGGCTGGAGCTACAGGTTCAACACCAACCCCCTGCCAGTAGAGGGGGGGCTGGAGCTACAACACGAACCCCCTGCCAGTAGAGAGGGGGCTGGAGCTACAGGTCCAGCACCAACCCCCTGCCAGTAGAGGGGGGCAGGAGCTACAGCACGAACCTCCTGCCAGTAGAGAGGGGGCTGGAGCTACAGGTCCAGCACCAACCCCCCTGCCAGTAGAGGTGGGCTGGAGCAACAGGACCAGCACCAACCCCCTGCCAGTAGAGAGGGGATTGAGCCACAGCACGAACCCCTGCCAGTAGAGAGAGAGCTGGAGCTACTGGTCAGCACCAAAACCCTGCCAGTAGAGGTGGGCTGGAGCTACAGGTCCAGAACCAACCCCCTGCCAGTAGAGGGGGACTGGAGCTACAGGTCCAGCACCAGCCTCCTGCCAGTAGAGGGGGGCTGGAGCTACAAGTCCAGCACCAACCCCCTGCTAGTAGAGGGGGGGGGGCTGGAACTACAAGTCCAGCACCATCCCCCCTGCCGGTAGAGTGGAGGAGGCTTGAGCTACAGGTTCAGCACCAACCCCTTGCCAGTAGAGGGGGGGGGGCTGGAGCTACAGGTTCAGCACCAATCCCCTGCAAGGAGAAGGGGGCTGGAGCAACAGGTCCATCACTAACCCCCTGCCAGTAGAGGGGGGACTGGATCTACAGGTCCAGCACCGACCCCCTGCCAGTAGACGGGGGGCTGGACCTACAGGTCCAGCACCAACCCCCTGCCAGGAGAAGGGGTCTGGAACTACAGGTCCAGCACCAACCCCCTGCTAGTAGAAGAGGGTTGAGCTACAGGTCCAGCACCAACCCCCTGCCAGTAGAGGGGGGTGGAGCTACGGGTTCAGCACCAACCCCTTGCCAGTACATACATCTCACACATCTCCGGGAGACGGTAGGAGACACACGCGATTAGTGAGGTCCGCAGAAATTCGTCAATTTCTCGGGACATTGAAGGAGTATAGAGGCTAGATCATAGTATTTGGCCTCTCGCAGTGTGTAGCTTGCAGGGTGCAACATAGCATAGTCATATCGCTAGCGATAGTGCGAAGATTTGCCGAAGAAACCGAAAGTGGAGCTAGGGCATCACCGGTGCATGTAAGTGTGTGACCTGACCGGGTGGGACGACCCGCCGTGGAGCTACCTGATTGTGCTGTGAGTGGTGACTGTGTTCAGTGGTACAGTGAATTAGTGAACTGTCACATAACGATACAGTGACTGACTCCAGAGCTTTGTGTAGACAGAGAAGAACCGACCTCATCAATCTAGCAGCACTTTGTGAATCACCTAGTGGGAGACAACGAAGGATAACCATCGTCATCATACATCGCCCTGCCCTTACTCATCTGGTTGTGTGAGCAGGAGGCAGACTGGTATGTACCCCTCTCTGGTCAATTAATCAGGTGTACAGATTGAGGTAAAAGATTATCAAATTCTCGTTCAGGATATCATATATATTTAAAAATCTCAGAGTGAGTCATTTAGGCAGAGGTAACGCATAAGGGATATCTTGACACATACAAGCACGCCCGCCCAGGTACGTATCCACGCACACAAGTGTGCACATGCTAAAACAGACACACACACACGTGCACACACACACACACACAATTGTTCAGGGGAAAAGGCATTAACACCTGGGATAGGACCTTACTATCCCCTCCCCCCCCCTCTTGACCCCACCATCTGACCTGACCTGACTTAGTCGCCATCTCCGCCCGCCCCCACCCCCAGTCCCCCGCATCGCCCATACACACACTCTTCCCCTCCCCACTCTCCCTCTCTCCCACTCCCACTATCTCTCTCCTGCACTCTTTCTCCTGCTCTCTCTCTCTCTCTCTCTCTCTCTCTCTCTCTCTGTCTCTCTCTCTCTCTCTCTCTCTCTCTCTCTCTCTCTCTCTCTCTCTCTCTCCCTCCCTCCCCCTCTCCCTCCCTCTCTTTCCTTCCCCCTCCCTCCCCCTCTCCCTCCCTCTCTTTCCTTCCCGCTCCCTCCCCCTCTCCCTCCCTCTCTTTCCTTCCCCCTCCTTCTCTGCCCACACACACACACACACCTCCCCCGCTCTCTCCCTCACCCGCTCTCTCCCTCACCCGCTCTCTCCCTCACCCACTCTCTCCCTCTCCTCTCTCTCCCTCCCGCCTCTCTCTCCATCTCCTCCCCCCCTCCCCTTCTACTTTCTTCTCACTTCAGTGGAAGGGTCGGATCCCCCCCCCCACCCACCCATTTATCTCTCCCTTTATCACTCCCTTTCTCTCTCTCTCTTTCTCTCTCTCTTCCTCTCTCTCTCTCTCTCCCTCCCCCATCCAACAGGGTCAAGCATGGCAGCCAGAGGTCCCAGGGGAACAGGAAAGAGCCAAGGTGACGAGATGAAGGAAATGTTCGCCCAGTTTCTGGAGGACATCAAGAGTGAGATGCAAGAAATGATGCAGGAAATGAAGAACGAAATAAGCAACCTGAAAAGAGAGCTGACAGCAGCAAAGGAGGAGATTAGAGCCCTCAAAGAGAATGGTATCGAGGCTGAGAATCAGAAAACCACCCAGGGAGAAGGTGGTAATAGTTTTCTGGATGAGAATGCCACAATAAAAGCAACTTTTGCAGAAATACTAAAAAAAAATAACTCTGAAGTAATGACTGCAGTGATGGAGGTGGCCATGAAAGCAGCCACCTCGCAGGAGGCGGCACGCTCCACTAGCCAACTGCTGGAAAGGAACAGATCAGTGGTTGCTGTGGGTATTAAGGAGCAGGAAGGATCTAATAGGACAGAGTGGAATGACAAGGACAAAGCAGCAGTGAATGAAGTACTAAAGGCACTAGACATGGAAGGGGCTGAGCATAGCATTGAGAAGGTTTTCAGGCTAGGCCGGTACAACAAAGACCGAGACCGAATGATAAAGATAGTGTTTGCAAACGAGAACACAAAAGAGAAGATCCTATCAAGGAAGAGCTCCCTGAAAAACGTGGGAAAATTAAAAAATGTATTCCTCCAGAGAGACATGACAAGGGAGGAGAGAGCCGTGGCGGCAGAAGCAAGGAAGAGGCGCAGGGCGAGAGGGGAAAACCAGGAAGTCACAGCTCCCAGCACAACACCCCCAGAGGCGAGGGGGGAACCCACAACCAGCTACCCAGTAACACCAGAAGGGAGGACAACCCCGCCTCCCTCCTCTGCATAGAAAACCCCCCTACCCCAAACCCTCCATGCCCCCACTCAAATGTTCAGCCAAATCTCCCTCCCCCCACACCCAATCCCCACCCTTCTACCCCTCCCCTCCTCCCGAGTCCTCCCTCCTCCCCTTTCCTTCCCGTCCTCCCTCCCCTTTCACCCCATACCCTCCCTGTCCCTTCCCCTTCACTGGATCCCCCGCCCCTCATCCCAGTATCCTCTGAGACCCTGTTATCCACCTCACAGGTCCTCACAACCATGGAACAGCCTCCCCCACCAGCAGAACACTCACCAAGGAGGCGATTTGAGAAGGGACAGAAGAAAGTGAGCCTCAAAGCGATGTACACTAACATAGATGGAATTACAAATAAAGCAAATGAGCTTGGAGAACTGGTACTAGAGGAAAACCCAGACATAATAGCCCTCACAGAAACAAAGATCACGAAAACGATAACAAATGCAGTGTTCCCACAGGACTATTATGTTATGAGGAAAGAGAGGGAAGGAAGAGGTGGGGGTGGTGTAGCTCTGCTGGTAAGAAAAGGCTGGGATTTTGAGGAGATGGATATTCAGGGCTGTGAAGGTTTCAGTGACTACATAGCAGGTACTGTAACAAATGGAGGGAAAAAAATTATAGTCGCAGTCATATATAATCCACCACCAAATGACAGAAGACCTAGACAGGAATATGATAGAAACAACTTGGCCACCATTAACATAATAGAAAGAGCAGCTTCTGTTGCTAGCAGGAATGGATATGGACTACTAATTATGGGAGACTTCAACCATGGGAAGATAGATTGGAAGAACAGAGACCCGCATGGAGGATCAGAAACATGGAGAGCTAAGCTGCTGGACGTGACAACAAGAAACTTTCTAAGCCAGCACACCAAAGAACCAACAAGAATGAGAGGAGAAGATGAACCAGCAATGCTTGATTTGATATTTACCCTAAATGAATGGGATATAAGGGAAGTTAAGATGGAAGCGCCCTTGGGAATGAGTGACCACAGTGTATTGAACTTTGAGTACTTGGTAGAGCTAGGACTTATCTCCCCCCAAAAAGAACTAGGAATCAAAAGGCTGGCATACCGAAAGGGGAATTATGAACAGATGAGAAGTTTCCTAAGTGAAATACCTTGGGACACAAACCTCAGAGACAAGTCTGTACAAGGTATGATGAACTATGTTACCCAAAAGTGTCAGGAGGCAGTAAACAGGTTCATCCCGGCCCAAAGGGAAAAATCCGAGAAGCAACAGAAGAATCCATGGTATAATAGGGCATGTATTAAAGCGAAGAAACTGAACAAAAAGGCGTGGAGGAACTTCCGGAATAACAGAACACCAGAAAGCAGAGAGAGATACCAGAGAATCAGGAATGAGTACGTCAGGGTGAGAAGAGAAGCAGAGAAAAATTTTGAAAATGATATAGCAAACAAAGCCAAGACTGAACCAAAGCTACTCCACAGTCACATCAGAAGGAAAACAACAGTGAAAGAACAGGTATTGAAACTTAGAACAGGCGAGGACAGGTATACAGAGAATGACAGAGAGGTGTGTGAGGAACTCAACAAGAGGTTCCAGGAGGTCTTCACAACAGAGCAGGGTGAGGTCACTGTGCTAGGAGAAAGGGAGGTAAACCAGGCGGCCTTGGAGGAGTTCGAAATTACGAGAGAGGAGGTCAAGAGACACCTGCTGGATCTGGATGTTAGAAAGGCTGTTGGTCCAGATGGGATCTCACCATGGGTACTGAAAGAGTGTGCAGAGGCACTTTGCTTGCCACTCTCCATAGTGTATAGTAAGTCACTAGAGACGGGAGACCTACCAGAAATATGGAAGACGGCGAATGTGGTCCCAATATACAAAAAGGGCGACAGACAAGAGGCACTGAACTACAGGCCAGTGTCCTTGACTTGTATACCATGCAAGGTGATGGAGAAGATCGTGAGAAAAAACCTGGTAACACATCTGGAGAGAAGGGACTTCGTGACAAATCGCCAACATGGATCCAGGGAGGGTAAATCTTGCCTTACAGGCTTGATAGAATTCTACGATCAGGTGACACAGATTAAGCAAGAAAGAGAGGGCTGGGCGGACTGCATTTTTTCGGATTGTTGGAAAGCCTTTGACACAGTACCGCATAAGAGGCTGGTACATAAGCTGGAGAGACAGGCAGGTGTAGCTGGTAAGGTGCTCCAGTGGATAAGGGAGTATCTAAGCAATAGGAAGCAGAGAGTTACGGTGAGGGGTGAGACCTCCGATTGGCGTGAAGTCACCAGTGGAGTCCCACAGGGCTCTGTACTCGGTCCTATCTTGTTTCTGATATATGTAAATGATCTCCCGGAGGGTATCGATTCATTTCTCTCAATGTTTGCGGACGATGCTAAAATTATGAGAAGGATTAAAACAGAAGAGGACTGTTTGAGGCTTCAAGAAGACCTAGACAAGCTGAAGGAATGGTCGAACAAATGGTTGTTAGAGTTTAACCCAACCAAATGTAATGTAATGAAGATAGGTGTAGGGAGCAGGAGGCCAGATACAAGGTATCATCTGGGAGAGGAAATTCTTCAGGAGTCAGAGAAGGAAAAAGACTTGGGGGTTGATATCACGCCAGACCTGTCTCCTGCAGCACATATCAAGCGGATAACATCAGCGGCATATGCCAGGCTGGCCAACATACGAACGGCATTCAGAAACTTGTGTAAAGAATCATTCAGAACTTTGTATACCACATATGTCAGGCCAATCCTGGAGTATGCAGCCCCAGCATGGAGTCCATATCTAGTCAAGGATAAGACTAAACTGGAAAAGGTTCAAAGGTTTGCCACCAGACTAGTACCCGAGCTGAGAGGTATGAGCTACGAGGAGAGACTACGGGAATTAAACCTCACTTCGCTGGAAGACAGAAGAGTTAGGGGGGACATGATCACCACATTCAAGATTCTGAAGGGGATTGATAGGGTAGATAAAGACAGTCTATTTAACACAAGGGGAACACACACAAGGGGAACACGCACAAGGGGACACAGGTGGAAACTGAGTGCCCAAATGAGCCACAGAGATATTAGAAAGAACTTTTTTAGTGTCAGAGTGGTTGACAAATGGAATGCATTAGGTGGTGATGTGGTGGAGGCTGACTCCATACACAGTTTCAAGTGTAGATATGACAGAGCCCGATAGGCTCAGGAATCTGTACACCTGTTGATTGACGGTTGAGAGGCGGGACCAAAGAGCCAGAGCTCAACCCCCGCAAACACAACTAGGTGAGTACAACTAGGTGAGTACAGGGGGGTGGAGCTACAGGTCCAGCACCAATCCCCTATCTTTAGATGGGGGCTGGAGCTACAGGTCCAGCACCAACCCCCCCTGCCAGTAGAGGGGGGCTGGAGCTACATGTCTAGCACCAACCTCCTGCCAGTAGAGGTGGGCTGGAGCTACAGGCCCGGCACTAACCCCTTGCCAGTAGAGGTGGGCTGGAACTACAGGTCCAGAACCATCCCGCTGCCAGTAGAGGGGGACTGGAGCTACAGGTCCAGCACCATCTCCCCTGCCAGTAGAAGGTAGGAGGTTTGAGCTACAGGTCCAGCACCAACCCCCTGCTAGTAAAGGGGGGCCAGAGCTACAAGTCCAGCACCAACAACCCCCTGCCAGTAGAGGGGGGGATGGAGCTACAGGTCCAGCACCAAACCCTTGCCATTACAGGGGGGAGGGGCTGGATCTACAGGTCCAGCACCAACCCCTTGCCAGTAGAGGTAGGCTGGAACTACAGGTTCAGCACTAACCCCTTGCCAGTAGAGGTGGGGCTGGAGCTACAGGTCCAGCACCAACCCCCCCTGCCATTACAGGGGGGAGGGGCTGGATCTACAGGTCCAGCACCAACCCCTTGCCAGTAGAGGTAGGCTGGAGCTATAGGTCCAGCACCAACCCCTTGCCAGTAGAGGGGGGCTTGAGCTAAAGGTCCAGCACCAACAACCCCCTGCCAGTATATGTGGGCCTGGAGCTACAGGTCCATCACCAACCCCCCTGCAAGGAGAAGAGGGGCTGGAGCTACAGGTCCAGCACCAACGGCCCTGCCAGTAGAGAGGGGCTGGATCTTCAGGTCCAACACCAACCCCCTATTAGTAGAGGGGGGCTGGAGCTATAGGTCCATCACCAACCCCCTGCCAGTAGAGGGGGGGCTGGATCTACAGGTCCAGCACCAACCCCCTGCCAGTAGAAGGGGCTGGAGCTACAGGTTTACAACCAACCCCTTGCTAGTAGAGGGAGTGGAGCTAACGGTCCAGCACCAACCTCCTGCCAGTAGAGGGGGCTGGATCTACAGGTCCAGCACCAACCCCCTGCCAGTAGAGGGGGGCTGGAGCTACAGGTCCAGCACCAACCCCCTGCCAGTAAACCGGGACTGGAGCTACAGGTCCAGCACCAACCTCTTGCCAGTAGAGGGGGGGCTGGAGCATCAGGTCCAGCACCAACCCCCTTCAAGGAGAAGAGGGGCTGGAGCTACAGGTCCAGCACCAACCTCTTGCCAGTAGAGGGGGGGGCTGGAGCTTCAGGTCCAGCTCAACCCACTTCAAGGAGAAGAGGGGCTGGAGCTACAGGTCCAGCACCAACCCCCCTGCCTGTAGAGGGCGGCTGGATCTACAGGTCCAGCACCAACCCCGTGCCATTAGAGAGGGGGGGGGGCTGGATCTACAGGTCCAGCACCAACCCCCTGCCAGTAGAGGGGGGCTGGAGCTACAGGTCCAGCACCTACCTCTTGCCAGTAGAGGAGGGGCTGGAGCTACAGGTACAGCACCAACCCCGTGCCAG
The DNA here is from genome assembly GCF_040958095.1 of Procambarus clarkii. NCBI lineage: Eukaryota > Metazoa > Arthropoda > Malacostraca > Decapoda > Cambaridae > Procambarus > Procambarus clarkii. The sequence goes on along the minus strand of NC_091187.1, from coordinate 41,788,252 downwards.
TAGAGCGGGGCTGGAGCTACAGGTACAGCACCAACCCCCTGCCAGTGGAGGTGGGGTGGAGCTTCAGGTCCAGAACCAACCCCCTGCCAGTAGAGGGAAGGGGGGGGGGCTGGAGCTACAGGTCCAGCACCAACCTCTTGCCAGTAGAGGGAGGCTGGAGCTACATGTCCAGCACGAACCCCCTGCCAATAGAGGGGGGCTGGAGCTTCAGGTCCAGCATCAACCCCCTGCCAGTAGAGGAGGGGCTGGAGCTACAGGTGCAGCACCAACCCCCTGCCAGTAGGGGGGGCGCTGGAGCAATAGGTCCAGCACCAACCCCCTGTCAGTAGAGGACGGCTGGAGCTACAGGTCCAGCACCAATCCCCTGCCAGTAGAGGGGGGCTTGAGCTACAAGTCCAGCATCAACCCCCTGCCAGTAGAGGGAGGCTGGAGCTTCAGGTCCAGCACCAACCCCCTGCCAGTAGAAGGGTGCTGGTGCTACAGGTCCAGCACCAACCCCCCTGCCAGTAGAAGAGGGCTGGAGCTATAGGTCCAGCACCAACCCCGTGCTAGTAGAAGGGGGACTGGAGCTACAGGTCAATCGCCAACCCCTGCCAGTAGAGGTGGGCTGGAGCTACAGGTCCAGCACCAACTCCCTGATATTAGAGGGGGACGGGAGCTACAGGTTTAGCATAAGGGGGCTGACACTGTCCACTGGTGATAATGGGGCTGACACTGACCACAGGTGATAATGGGGCTAACACTGTCTACAGGTGATAATGGGGCTGACACTGTCCACAGGTGATAGTGGGGCTGACACTGACCACAGGTGATAATGGGGCTGACACTGACCACAGGTGATAATGGGGCTGACACTGACCACAGGTGATAATGGGGCTGACACTGACCACAGGTGATAATGGAGCTTACACTGTCCACAGGTGATAATGGGGTTGACACTGACCACAGGTCATAATGGAGCTGACACTGACCACAGGTGATAATGGGGTTGACGCTGGCCACAGGCGATAATGGGGCTGACACTCTCCACAGATGATAATGGGGCTGACACTGTCCACAGGTGATAATGGGGCTGACACTGACCACAGGTCATAATGGGGCTGACACTGACCACAGGTGATAATGGGGCTGACACTGACCACAGGTGATAATGGGGCTGACACTGTCCACAGGTGATAATGGAGCTTACACTGTCCACAGGTGATAATGGGGTTGACACTGACCACAGGTCATAATGGAGCTGACACTGACCACAGGTGATAATGGGGTTGACGCTGGCCACAGGTGATAATGGGGCTGACACTGTCCACAGGTGATAATGGGGCTGACACTGTCCACAGGTGATAATGGGGCTGACACTGACCACAGGTGGTAATGGGGCTTACACTGCCCAAAGGTGAAAATGGGGCTGACACTGTCCACAGGTGATAATGCGGCTGACACTGACCATATGTGATAATGGGGCTGACACTGTCGAAAGGTGATAATGGGGCTGACACTGTCCACAGGTGATAATAGGGCTGACACTGACCACAGGTGATAATGTGGCTGACACTGTTCACAGGTGATAATGGGGCTGATACTGACTACAGGTCATAATGGGGCTGACACTGTCCACAGGTCATAATGGGCTGACACTGACCACAGGTCATAATGGGGCTGACACTGACCACAGGTCATAATGGGGCTGACATTGACCACAGGTGATAATGGAGCTGACACTGTCCACAGGTTGAGGACCTCCGCAGGATGAGGGAGCCCGTCAAGAGGCTGGTGGAGGCTGGCCGGGTGTTGGCCGTCCAGGAAGACCAAGATGGCCGCCGCTCCGCCAGGATAACTCTACAAGATGGACAGCTGTACCTCCACCCACTCCTGCGTCAGCTCACGCCCGCCCATGCCCACGCCCACGCCCGCCCATGCCCACACCCTCCAGGTTACTTTATTACACCCACTAGTCTTACTGTGTTATGATAACTAATATGATAACATTTTGTTATACAGTTATCAGCATGATTTATTTCATTTTCTGCAGGAGAGTGAGGTTGTGGGCGTGCTGGAGCCCTCCTGCACCCTGGCGTTCCTTGACCTCGGGTGGGCGGGGTTAACAAGAAGGCGGGTCACCATCCGGCTGACCCCTGACACTCCGCAGGCCAGACAGTTTGTGTTGTTGTGTACGGGCCAGCGGGGCCACACCTAATGCAACACTAAACTGTTGGGGGTGGGGTACAAGGGTCAGCCGGGGAAGTGGGTGGTGGGTGGAGACTATGAGAGTAATGATGGTAGGGGAGGAGCCTCACTGCTGCCTGACCTCCAGGGGCAGTACCGGGAGTCAGGCCGGGCAGGAGCTGTGTTGTCCTGGTGGGGGTTGGGGGGTCCCAAGAGTGCCCAGTTCGGCATCATAACCAGCGACCGCCAGGATAATCGCCAGTGGCCAAATGTCTTCGGTGATGTGGTGAGCGGCGTGGATGTGGTGAGGGCAGCAGTCAACCACAGTGACATTACGGAGGTGACTGTGGTGGACTGTGGTGTTGTGCTGCCACTCTAGTTCTCTGTACCACCACCATCACTACTGTGGTGTTGTGCTGCCACTCTAGTTCACTGTACCACCACCATCATCACTGTGGTGTTGTGCTGCCACTCTAGTTCACTGTACCACCACTACTGTGGTGTTGTGCTGCTACTCTAGTTCACTGTACCCCCACTATCACTACTGTGGTGTTGTCCTGCCACTCTAGTTCACTGTACCACCACCATCACTACTGTAGTGTTGTGTTGCCACTCTAGTTCACTGTACCCCCACCATCACTACTGTGGTGTTGTGCTGCCACTCTAGTTCACTGTACCACCACCATCACTACTGTGGTGTTGTGCTGCCACTCTAGTTCACTGTACCATCACTACTGTGGTGTTGTGCTGACACTCTAGTTCACTGTACCATCACTACTGTGGTGTTGTGCTGCCACTCTAGTTCACTGTACCACCACCATCACTACTGTGGTGCTGTGCTGCCACTCTAGTTCACTGTACCATCACCATCACTACTGTGGGGTTTTGCTGCCACTCTAGTTCACTGTACCATCACCATCACTACTGTGGGGTTTTGCTGCCACTCTAGTTCACTGTACCATCACCATCACTACTGTGGTGTTGTGCTGCCACTCTAGTTCACTGTACCATCACCATCACTACTGTGGTGTTGTGCTGCCACTCTAGTTCACTGTACCATCACTACTGTGGTGTTGTGCTGCCACTCTAGTTCACTGTACCATCACCATCACTACTGTGGTGTTGTGCTGCCACTCTAGTTCACTGTACCACCACTATCACTACTGTGGTGTTGTGCTGCCACTCTAGTTCACTGTACCATCACCATCACTACAGTGGGATTTTGCTGCCACTCTAGTTCACTGTACCACCACCATCACTACTGTGGGGTTTTGCTGCCACTCTAGTTCACTGTACCACCACCATCACTACTGTGGTGTTGTGCTGCCACTCTAGTTCACTGTACCACCACCATCACTACTGTGGTGTTGTGCTGCCACTCTAGTTCACTGTACCACCACCATCACTACTGTGGTGTTGTGCTGCCACTCTAGTTCACTGTACCACCACCATCACTACTGTGGTGTTGTGCTGCCACTCTAGTTCACTGTACCACCATCATCACTACTGTGATGTTGTGCTGCCACTCTAGTTCACTGTACCACCACCATCACTACTGTGGTGTTGTGCTGCCACTCTAGTTCACTGTACCATCACCATCACTACTGTGGTGTTGTGCTGCCACTCTAGTTCACTGTACCATCACCATCACTACTGTGGTGTTGTGCTGCCACTCTAGTTCACTGTACCACTACCATCACTACTGTGGTGTTGTGCTGACACTCTAGTTCACTGTACCATCACCATCACTACTGTGGTGTTGTGCTGCCACTCTAGTTCACTGTACCATCACTACTGTGGTGGTGTGCTGCCACTCTAGTTCACTGTAGCACCACCATCACTACTGTGGTGTTGTGCTGCCACTCAAGTTCACTGTACCATCACTTTCTGTGGTGTTGTGCTTCCACTCTAGTTCACTGTACCATCACTACTGTGGTGTTGTGCTGCCACTCTAGTTCTCTGTAGCACCACCATCACTACTGTGGTGTTGTGCTGCCACTCTAGTTCACTGTAGCACCATCATCACTACTGTGGTGTTGTGCTGCCACTCTAGTTCACTGTACCATCACCATCACTACAGTGGGATTTTGCTGCCACTCTAGTTCACTGTACCACCACCATCACTACTGTGGGGTTTTGCTGCCACTCTAGTTCACTGTACCACCACCATCACTACTGTGGTGTTGTGCTGCCACTCTAGTTCACTGTACCACCACCATCACTACTGTGGTGTTGTGCTGCCACTCTAGTTCACTGTACCACCACCATCACTACTGTGGTGTTGTGCTGCCACTCTAGTTCACTGTACCACCACCATCACTACTGTGGTGTTGTGCTGCCACTCTAGTTCACTGTACCACCATCATCACTACTGTGATGTTGTGCTGCCACTCTAGTTCACTGTACCACCACCATCACTACTGTGGTGTTGTGCTGCCACTCTAGTTCACTGTACCATCACCATCACTACTGTGGTGTTGTGCTGCCACTCTAGTTCACTGTACCATCACCATCACTACTGTGGTGTTGTGCTGCCACTCTAGTTCACTGTACCACTACCATCACTACTGTGGTGTTGTGCTGACACTCTAGTTCACTGTACCATCACCATCACTACTGTGGTGTTGTGCTGCCACTCTAGTTCACTGTACCATCACTACTGTGGTGGTGTGCTGCCACTCTAGTTCACTGTAGCACCACCATCACTACTGTGGTGTTGTGCTGCCACTCAAGTTCACTGTACCATCACTTTCTGTGGTGTTGTGCTTCCACTCTAGTTCACTGTACCATCACTACTGTGGTGTTGTGCTGCCACTCTAGTTCTCTGTAGCACCACCATCACTACTGTGGTGTTGTGCTGCCACTCTAGTTCACTGTAGCACCATCATCACTACTGTGGTGTTGTGCTGCCACTCTAGTTCACTGTTTATTTATTTATTTATTTATTTATTTATTTATTTATTTATTTATTTATTTATTTATTTATATATACAAGAAGGTACATTGGGTTTGTGAGAATACATAGCATAGTACAGTATTTACACTCTTGTAAAGCCACTAGTACGCGCAGCGTTTCGGGCAGGTCCTTAATCTAGCAGATAATTTTAAGTAGGTAAGTTCAATCAGAATTGATAAATGAAAGATACATAACAAGAGAAAAATGAGATAGAGATAAGTAAGTATATTAAAGCACATTGTTATATTAAAGCTCTGATTGATTACATTGACAGCTTGATTAGTAATTTAAACAAGATTAATAGACACCATACAGCAGATTGACAGCAGATTGACTGTGGTGTTGTGCTGCCACTCTAGTTCACTGTATCATCACTATCACTACTGTGGTGTTGTGCTGCCACTCTAGTTCACTGTACCACCACCATCACTACTGTGGTGTTGTGCTGCCACTCTAGTTCACTGTACCACCACCATCATCACTGTGGTGTTGTGCTGCCACTCTAGTTCACTGTACCACCACTACTGTGGTGTTGTGCTGCTACTCTAGTTCACTGTACCCCCACTATCACTACTGTGGTGTTGTGCTGCCACTCTAGTTCACTGTACCACCACCATCACTACTGTGGTGTTGTGTTGCCACTCTAGTTCACTGTACCCCCACCATCACTACTGTGGTGTTGTGCTGCCACTCTAGTTCACTGTACCACCACCATCACTACTGTGGTGTTGTGCTGCCACTCTAGTTCACTGTACCATCACTACTGTGGTGTTGTGCTGACACTCTAGTTCACTGTACCATCACTACTGTGGTGTTGTGCTGCCACTCTAGTTCACTGTACCACCACCATCACTACTGTGGTGCTGTGCTGCCACTCTAGTTCACTGTACCATCACCATCACTACTGTGGGGTTTTGCTGCCACTCTAGTTCACTGTACCATCACCATCACTACTGTGGGGTTTTGCTGCCACTCTAGTTCACTGTACCATCACCATCACTACTGTGGTGTTGTGCTGCCACTCTAGTTCACTGTACCATCACCATCACTACTGTGGTGTTGTGCTGCCACTCTAGTTCACTGTACCATCACTACTGTGGTGTTGTGCTGCCACTCTAGTTCACTGTACCATCACCATCACTACTGTGGTGTTGTGCTGCCACTCTAGTTCACTGTACCACCACTATCACTACTGTGGTGTTGTGCTGCCACTCTAGTTCACTGTACCACCACCATCACTACTGTGGTGTTGTGCTGCCACTCTAGTTCACTGTACCACCACCATCACTACTGTGGTGTTGTGCTGCCACTCTAGTTCACTGTACCACCACCATCACTACTGTGGTGTTGTGCTGCCACTCTAGTTCACTGTACCATCACCATCACTACTGTGGTGTTGTGCTGCCACTCTAGTTCACTGTACCATCACCATCACTACTGTGGTGTTGTGCTGCCACTCTAGTTCACTGTACCATCACCATCACTACTGTGGGATTTTGCTGCCACTCTAGTTCACTGTACCACCACCATCACTACTGTGGTGTTGTGCTGCCACTCTAGTTCACTGTACCACCACCATCACTACTGTGGTGTTGTGCTGCCACTCTAGTTCACTGTACCACCACCATCACTACTGTGGTGTTGTGCTGTTACTCTAGTTCACTGTACCACCACCATCACTACTGTGGTATTGTGCTGCCACTCTAGTTCACTGTACCACCATCATCACTACTGTGATGTTGTGCTGCCACTCTAGTTCACTGTACCACCACCATCACTACTGTGGTGTTGTGCTGCCACTCTAGTTCACTGTACCATCACCATCACTACTGTGGTGTTGTGCTGCCACTCTAGTTCACTGTACCATCACCATCACTACTGTGGTGTTGTGCTGCCACTCTAGTTCACTGTACCACTACCATCACTACTGTGGTGTTGTGCTGCCACTCTAGTTCACTGTACCATCACTACTGTGGTGTTGTGCTTCCACTCTAGTTCACTGTACCATCACTACTGTGGTGTTGTGCTGCCACTCTAGTTCACTGTAGCACCACCATCACTACTGTGGTGTTGTGCTGCCACTCTAGTTCACTGTATCATCACTATCACTACTGTGGTGTTGTGCTGCCACTCTAGTTCACTGTTTATTTATTTATTTATTTATTTATTTATTTATTTATTTATTTATTTATATATACAAGAAGGTACATTGGGTTTGTGAGAATACATTGGATAGTACAGTATTTACATTCTTGTAAAGCCACTAGTACGCGCAGCGTTTCGGGCAGGTCCTTAATCTAGCAGATAATTTTAAGTAGGTAAGTTCAATCAGAATTGATAAATGAAAGATACATAACAAGAGAAAAATGAGATAGAGATAAGTAAGTATATTAATGCACATTGTTATATTAAAGCTCTGATTGATTACATTGACAGCTTGATTAGTAATTTAAACAAGATTAATAGACACCATACAGCAGATTGACAGCACATATAAGACAGCAATGATCACAATGGTAAAGATGTTTAGAATGGGTACATAAAGATTGGGAGACTGGGTAGCAAAAGATACAGATAAACAAGATTTATAAACACCATACAACAGATTGGCAGCACATATAAGAAAAGAAAACAGCAATGATCTTAATGGTAAAGATGTTCAAATTGGGAACAAAAAGGTTGGGAGATTGGGTAACAATAGATACAGTGCAATTTAAAGGCAAAAAGAGAAAAACTATGAAGATGAAATTAGGTACTTTTTAGTATTGATTTTGAATGATGTAAAAGTTGGACAGCTTTTCAATTCAGTAGGGAGTGAATTCCATTAACTGGGTCCCTTTATTTGCAAAGAGTGTTTACACAAATTAAGTTTAACTCTGGGGATATCGAAGAGATATTTATTTCTGGTGTGGTGATAATGGGTCCTATTACATCTGTCCAGGAAGAGTTTCAGACAAGGATTTGCATTTAAGAATAGGGTTTTGTAAATGTAGTTGACACAAGAGAATTTGTGCTGTGAGATTATGTTTAGCATGTTTAGGGAGTGGCATTTAGCATGTTCTGGTGGTGATGTGTCAATGTTTGCTATGAGGAAAGTAGGATAGTGGTCAGTTGTTCTGTCATAATTTACCCCAGATGTAAGGGGAGCTGTTATATTAGTCCATAGGTGATCCAGGGTAGTGGCAGATGTTTGAGTGACTCGGGTGGGCTTGGTGATTGTGGGGATAAGCATACAGGAAGGAGTGCATGCTGTTACGGAAATAGTCAACTTGAGGGTTGTTTTGAAGACCCAGGTCAATATTGAAATCACCTCCCAGAATAATGTGATTTTTGTTGAGATTGTTATTTATGATAAGATTCCTTACATTATCAGAGAATAAAGCTATGTTGGTATTAGGAAATCTATAGATGGCACCGATTATCAGGGAGGATTTAAGGGATTTACTGGAGAACTTGGCAAAGGTATATTCACAATAGTCGTCTCTATCACTAATGACACTATTGCAAATGAAGGTATCTTTGTAATATATTGCTGTACCGCCACCTTTTTGTTAGGCCTGCAGTTATGAATGGCTTTATAACCAGCTAAATTGTAGAGTTGGGTATTGTCATTACTTAGCCAAGTTTCTGTTAAAATGATGAAAGATAATTTAGTACCTAGTGCTGTAAGTAGTGCATTTATATCATCAAAATGTTTGCCAAGTGACCTAACATTTTGATTGTAAACTGATAAGCAGGTGCTATTTAGGAGTTTGTTTTTTGGAAGATTTGCTGTGTAATACCTGCAATAATGATGATCAATGTGCTGATGAGTGTGGATATGGGACAGAAGATTTCGATCAGGATCAATATCAGTAAGCATATAGATAAGAATGTCACGATACAATAAGATAAGCAATTACAGGAACAGATGAAAACTAAATCTGCTATAAAATAGAAAGTAATTATAGCAAAACACAACAATAAAATAATATAACAATACAATAAGAGCTTACAAAGTATTGAGTCTGCTAAATTAGAGAATAATTATGGCAAAACACAACAGTAAATGCAAGTAAACAAAAGAATTGAAACAATTAGAGGTAGAATTAAGGTCACTAGATAGCCATGGAGGATACACAAGTTTGGTGGAGAGAACAAAAAATCAGTAGAGACTGTCAAGATGAATATATAAAAAAAATTTGACAAATGATAATTGTAAAGTAAAATAATCTTAAAGATAATAAATTTTATTTAGCTTAGTTTTAACCTATAATTAGTATGAACTTAATTAAAAGAACAAAAATGAGATCAATAATTGATTTCAATAAATGACATAGATCAATACAAATAAATTTAAAATATAAATGGAATAGGGTAAGATTAGATTTAAGAGTAAAATTTTACAATGAAACTGAGGTAGATGCTTGCATAAGTGCATGGAGACTTGATGGATTATTTAGGAAATTATATGAATGAGAGAACATTAGGTAAATGGTAAGGCAGAGACAGCACCTTAGACAAAGTTAGATTAAGTTAGGTTAGGCTCAGGCACTGAAAGAGTTATTTTAAGTACTGGCATTGGTCGGGTTCAGGTTTTCAGATATACCACAATCACTTAAGAAGGCCAGTAGTTGTTGGTCACATTTTATTTCATATCTTTTTCCTGTACTTTCCTTCTTCGCAAAAATCGTACCATTCCTAGTGTAGCACTGCTTGATAAGACCAGGTTTTTGTTTGCGAATTTGACGCAGCCTGAAGAGGAACTGTACCACCAAAATCACTACTGTGGTGTTGTGCTGCCACTCTAGTTCACTGTACATCCACCATCACTACTGTGGTGTTGTGCTGCCACTCTAGTTCACTGTACATCCACCATCACTACTGTGGTGTTGTGCTGCCACTCTAGTTCACTGTACCATCACTACTCTGGTGTTGTGCTGACACTCTAGTTCACTGTACCATCACTACTGTGGTGTTGTGCTGCCACTCTAGTTCAATGTACGACCACCATCACTACTGTGGTGTTGTGCTGCCACTCTAGTTCACTGTACCATCACCATCACTATCACTCCTGCATCACCATGGACTGCGTGTTTTGATGCCATTGTAATTTAAGGACACATCTTTATCACTATATCATCATAACTTCACTATCTTTGGTATTTAACCCCCCTCCCCGCTCAGCTCGTTGTCGCCGTGTGGGGGCTTAGTGGGCGGCTGCCGGAGTGTGATGCTCCTTGGGACAGTCCTCTGTCCTTTTCTAGCCTTGTGCTCCTGCTGCCGTCCTCTCCAATTCTGCTGGGCATCTTTTCCTTTTCCTTCTGTTTCGTTTTTCTCCCCCCTCTTCTCCTATCTGCTTGCCGTTTCCTGCCGACCTTTTGCTCGTTCTGGTTCTTCCCTTGGACTTCTTCTATTTTGACGCCCGGGTGCTTGAGGAGGCATACTCTTGCACCCGTAGAACTGTAGTACCCGACGTCGAGAGCGAGGGGAACCTTTTATTGTCAATCCCCCTTTCGTCACTGAACCTGATCTCGACGGACTGTCGGTTTCTTAAGGTGGCGTTTGTGGGGCGTATACTCACGACGCACGCCTAGGAGGCCCCGACAAGATCGGCGATAGCTTCTTGTTGGGTGTCCTGCCTCTAATTGTGGCTCCATGGTGGGTGTGGGGGCACATTCGTGAATGAATTCCTCTTTTCGTCAAGATGACAACCCCTGTTTCGGCTTCTTCTGGTTTACCTTCTCAGGCTCGTGGGGTGGGCGACCAAGCCCCCGAGTCGGTCCGTATTGGAAGACCGGGCTCTGTAGCCTCCGCTGCATTGGGCCCCGACCTTGCTCCTCCTTTGGCCTCTCTGACTCCTTCCCCTTGCTCCCCTCCCTCCTCTGTGGTTGGGTCGAGCCCCAAGCCCCCAGTGGTGACTACCTCGTCCCCTGGCGCGGCTCCTTCTCTAGTTGTAACTACTGTGCCTTTTAACCCCTCTCTCTCTGGGGGTTCTCACCGCCGTCCTCGTCACGGCCGCCCTCGCTCGATTCCTTCCAGTTCTGCTACCTATCAAGCCTTGTTTGGTCCCGCTTCGTGGGCCAAATATTTTGATCTCCTCCCTCTTGATTCTGCGCCTCCTGACGATTTCTCCCTCCATCGACATCTCATTGATTCCGTGGATGCCTCCATTACTTTCAACCCCACTCGTCTCGGTACGCGTGTCGTTGCTGCTCCTTCTCAGGATGCTGCTTCCCGCTTGGCTGCCTTATCCTGCCTTGGCGAGACCCCCGTTCGGGTCTCGAAGAACGCTCAGTTGAATGCCAGTGTTGGCACTATTTTGCTCCCGCCCCATGTTGCGACCGGTGTTCGGGACCTGCGCGACTGCCACGACGATATTCGTCATATCCTCGCTGCCCAGGGCCATTCTATTCTCCAGGTGGACACGTTTACTCGTCCCCCTCGTGGTAGTCGCCGTCAACCCCTCCGGGTTGTGAAGATTACCTTTGATGGTAGGACCCTTCCACCCTCTGTCATTCTTGCTGGTGCCAGGTGCTCTGTCCAGGAGTACATTCCTTCTCCTGGGCTCTGCAACAAGTGCTGGAGGTTTGGGCATGGTGCCCTCCGCTGCTCCGGGACTGTCTCTCTCTGTCCTTTGTGTGGTGGCGAAGGTCACTCTAAGTCGGAGTGCACTTCTCCCCAGGCTCGTTGCCTCAACTGCGGTGAGGCCCATCCTACCTTCTCCCGTGCGTGTGTCCATTACAAGCTTGAGGCAGCCGTCCTCAACTTGAAGCACCGGGAGCGTTTATCTTTTCCTGAGGCGAGGCGCCAGGTTCGCCGGCTCCCGCCTTATGCTACTATCTCTTATGCTCGCGTGTTGCGCTCTTCCTCTCCTCGTCCTTCCCGCCTTCCTCAGACTCACAACCGTTTCCGGGCCTTGGACCCTGATGCGCCCACTGCCCCCTCCTCTGTTCCTTTGGGTTCTCTCCCGAAGGATCCTCCTCCTGGTCCTCTGTCTGGGGTTCCCCTTCCTTCTACCCGGTCTGTCGTGTCTTCTGTGTCTTCTTCCTCGTCCCCCTCCGATCCTCCTTCCCATCCTCTTCCTCCATCTATCGGCTCTCCCCACCGCCTGTCGGTGCAGGCGAATGTCCATCGCTCTCCTAACGGCCGTCGCGTGTGCTCTCGTTCGGCTTCTCCTGTTGAGACACTGGAATCCGTTGCCCGGTACGTAGTTGCTGGGACACCGGTCTCTTTAAGTCAGAAGCGTAAGCCTGGCTCCTCTCCTTCCTCTTCCCCGGCGGGTAAGAAGGCTTCGCTTTCTTCCTCAGCTTCTCCTCCTGGCTCTGTTGCTCCTTCCCCTCCCGTTTCAGTGCTTGCGCCCCCTGTTCCTGCTATGGAGGTTTCTTTGGCCCCTGCTTCCCTTTCGGTTGCTGCTCTTGCTGGGGTGCGCTCCCCTCTTTCTACTCCCCCCTCTTCCTGCTGCTGTCCTTGACTGCTCCTCTCCGTTGTCTCCTCCTCTTCCTCCTCCTCCTCCTCCTCCTCCGGACCCTGCCCGCCCACCTCTGATCTGTTCTCCCGTTTCCTTCCCTCCGTCTTTGCTCAGTTTACCCATGCCCCCTAACCCTGACTTTGCTGACCCTGATCCCGACCCTGATATTCTTTAACGTGCTCTGTTGCTCTTTCGCCTTTGTTTCTTCCTTGTTCTCTGTTTTTGTCCTTTCTCTTCTCGTCGTTGTCCATTCTTCAATGGAACGTTCGAGGTTATTACACCAATTTCCTCGAACTCCAACTTCTGATTTCGCGGTTTTCGCCCCTTTGTGTCTGTCTCCAGGAGCCAATGCTTGGTGCTCGTCCTGGTCGTTTTCGTGGCTATTCCTTTCACTCCCCCCCCCCCCCGCCAGCCATTGCTGGGGCTTCTAATTCTTCTGCTCTCTTGATTCGGGCTGATGTTCCCTTTGTTCCTTTACTTTTTCCTTCGCCTCTCCATTGTTCTGCTGCTCGTATCTATGTGGGGAAATGGTACACAGTTTGTTCCATTTATCTCCCCCCGAGTGTCCCGCTCTCTCTTCCTGATTTGAAACACCTCCTAGACTCCTTGCCGGAGCCTGTGCTCCTGCTGGGTGACTTCAATTGTCGTCATTCTCTTTGGGGTGACGTTCTGACGAATACCCGGGGTCGCCTCCTTGAGCCGTTTCTCCTCTCTTCTTCCCTGTCTCTTCTGAATTCTGGTGAGCCCACTCATTTGGACTCTCGGACTCGCACCCTTTCTTGTCTTGATCTTTCTCTCTGCTCTTTTTCTCTTTACTTAGATTTCACGTGGCAGGTTCTTGATGACCTCCATGGAAGTGATCATTTCCTCATCCTTGTTTCCTTTTTCTCTTTTCGCCCTTCCCTCTCTTTCCCTAGGTGGCAGTTTGCTAAGGCAGACTGGACCCTATTTACCCTCAGTGCTGCTCTCTCTGACCTCTCCCTTCTCCCTCTCTCTCGCGCTCTCCTCCTTTTTCATGACACTGTCTTCAACGCTGCCCTCCGCTCTATTCCTCTCGGGGTCCACGGAAGTGCGTTCCCTGGTGGAATGCGGACTGTGCTCGGGCTGTCCGCTGTAAGCGTGCAGCCTGGAAGAGGCACCGCCGTAGGCAGACGACCGATTCTTTTCTTTTCTTTCGGAAAGCTAGTGCGGTGGCCCGTAGGGCCATCCGTACGGCTAAACGTGAATGTTGGGCATCTTATGTCTCAACAATTACGTCCGAAACCCCTCTGGCCCAGATCTGGAAGCGTATCCGCAAGATAGCGGGTAAGTTCGTTCCCGATGTTTCACCGGTCCTTCACCTCCATGATACTCTTGTGGCGGACCCGTTGCAGGTCGCTTCCGAACTGGGTTCCCACTTTTCTTCTGTTAGCTCTGGTCTTCATCTTCCCCAATCTTTCATTCTTCGTAAACCTGTCCTTGAGTCTCGTCCTTTAGATTTCTGCACTCATCTTCAGCTTCCCTATAATGATCCCTTCTCTCTCTCTCTGAACTTCGTTCTGCCCAGGCCCTCTGCGGTTCTACGGCGACGGGCTCCGATGGTATTCATTATGAGATGCTTCGCCATCTCCCTCCGAGCACGTCTCAGTATTTACTGAGTCTGTATAATTGGATCTGGGAGTCGTCGTCAGTCCCTGAGGACTGGCTCGATGCCGTTGTCCTCCCTGTTCGCAAACGGGGTCTCTGGGTACTTCCCCTAAGGACTTTCGCCCTATTGCTCTCACAAGTTGTGTCTGCAAACTCTTTGAACGTATGGTTAACGTTCGTCTGATGTGGTTCCTGGAACACCATCACCTCCTCTCCCCTTCTCAATTTGGTTTCCGCAAGTGCCGCAGCACGACAGATGTCCTGGTGAACTTGGAGGTCTATAGTCGTACTGCTTTTGCTGCGAAGACCTCCGTTGTTGCCGTCCTTTTTGACCTAGAAAAGGCTTACGACACCACTTGGCGTTATCATATCCTATCTCAACTTCATTCTTTTGGCCTTCGTGGTCATCTCCCTCTCTTTCTCCGCAGCTTCCTCTCTCGTCGTTCCTTTCGGGTGCGCCTTGGTACCGCTCTCTCTCCCTCTTTTCAGCAATACGAAGGTGTGCCCCAGGGTAGTGTTCTGAGCACTACTCTTTTTCTGGTTGCCCTCAATGGTCTTCTTTCCTCTCTTCCTTCTGGTGTCTTCTCCGCTCTCTATGTCGATGATCTTACCCTTTGTTGTCAGGGTGATGATTCGCCTCTCCTTCAACGCCGGCTTCAACTTGCAATTGATGCCGTGTCGTCTTGGGCCACAGGTCATGGCTTCAAGTTCTCTACTTCTAAGACTTGTGCCATGACTTTTACGCGGAAACGGGTTGTTCTTCGTCCCTCTTTGTCACTTTATGGTCATCCCCTTGAATACAAAGATTCCGCGAAGCTTTTGGGGTTATTCCTTGACACTCGTTTGTCTAGGTCTCCCCATATCTCTTACCTCCGTGTTGAGTGCTCTAAGGCCCTTACCCTCCTTCGGGTCTTGTCCCATACTTCTTGGGGGGCAGATAGGCGCACTCTCCTTGCTTTACATTCCTCTCTCGTCCTGTCTAAACTCGATTATGGTTGCCCTGCTTACTCGTCTGCTTCTTCTACTCTTCGCCGTCTTGATGCTTTGCACCATACTGGGTTGCGCCTCAGTTCTGGTGCCTTTCGTTCGACTCCCATCCTTAGCTTGTATGTTGACACTGGCTTCCTGTCTCTCCAGGACCGCCGTGATCGCTACTGTCTTCGCTATCTTGCGCGGTCCTTGCGACATCCTTCCTCTCGCCTCTGTCGTGCTTTAACTTTTACCCCTCCTGCGGTTCCTGTTCCTCTTCACCACCTCCCTCTTTCTGTCCGGTTATCTCGCCTACAGGATTCTCTTTCCATTCGTATTTCTGATGTTTCTCCTCGTGTTGTTCCTTCTTTGCCCCCGTGGAGGGTCCCTCTTCCGCGGTTTTGTACATCCTTGACCCGTATCACTAAAGCTTTTACCCCTCCTACGGTTCTAAAACGCCTTTTCCTCGAGCACTTTTCTTCTCACTCCCGCTCCGTTTCTGTCTTCACCGATGGGTCTAAGTCAGCGGACGGTGTTGGCTACTCTGTTGTTTTTCCTGATCGCACTTATATGTGTCGCTTGCCCCCGGAGACTAGTATCTTTACAGCGGAACTTTATGCTATTCTCTATGCTCTTCGTCTCCTCCTTTATCGTTGTCAGTCTTCCTTTGTGGTTGTTGTTGACTCTCGTAGTGCCCTCATGGCTCTCGGGTCCTTTAATCCGGTTCATCCAGTAGTTGTCGAGATCCAGCATTGGCTGTTTCTCGTTCACAGTAAATTTAAGTCGGTTGAGTTTTGTTGGGTTCCCAGCCATATTGGTGTGTCTTTAAATGAGCGTGCGGATGCTGCCGCCAAGGAAGCTGTCCGCTCTTGTCCTATCTCTCGTAAAGGCATTCCGTATTCCGACTTTTACCCAGTTATCCATTCCTCAGTCCTTACCCGTTGGCAGGCTTCTTGGTTGTCTGTTACTGGTAACAAGCTACGTACTCTTAAATGTTGTGTTTCCTCGTGGCCGTCCTCCTTCCACCGTAACCGGCGGTGGGAAACAGCTCTGGTGAGGTTGCGTATTGGCCATACTCGCTTAACCCATGGTCACTTGATGGAGCGCCGCCCTGCTCCTTATTGTCCTAGTTACATTGTCCCTCTTACGGTCGTGCATGTCCTTCTTGAATGTCCAGACTTCCAGGATGAGCGTGTGTCTTGCTTTCCGACCGCCCCTCGCGGTCACCTGTCCCTCGATAGAATTCTTGGTGACTCGGATACTTTTGATATCGTTCGCCTTATGCGTTTTTGTTCTCGTATTGGCATCCTTGGTGATATTTAGCGCCCTCTGATTATTTTGCGTATTTGATGGTGCTACATAGCCTTCCCGGTTTGGTGCCTTCTTTTGATAATTACTTACTTACTTGGTATTTAACACTTTGGTATTTATACTTTGGTATTATATACCTGACAATGACGGCTGTATCACCATCAATGCTATATCTTCTCAGTACTGTAACCTATCATTACTGTATCACTATAGCTTCACTATCACCTCTATATATCACCATCACCTCAGGGCCCACACTTAGGGTCATATACTGACCATGTTGAGTAACAAATTGTTGGTGTCACTATATGACAGCTGTTGTCACTGTTATATCACCAACAGCTCACTATCACATAACACTATCACTGCTACACCAACATCATTTCACTTTTTCTGCATTATCACCTCACAGTGATAGATTTCCTCCTTACATTTACTGATATATCACTATCACTGCAACAGCACGACTACCGCACCATCACTGCTATATCACTATCACCTCACCATCACTGTCAAATAACCATCACCTCAGTATCACTGCTATATCACCACTATACTATCACTGCTATATCACCATTATACTATCACTGCTATATCGCCTCACAATCACAGCTATATTACCATCACCTCACTATCACTGTCATATCACCACCTCAGTATCACTATTATATTACTATCACTGCTATATCACCATCACCTCACAATCACTCAGGTGTGTTGTGATATTACCATACTGGACCATGGTGTGTTGTGATATTACCATACTGGACCATGGTGTGTTGTGGTATTACCATACTGGTCCATGGTGTGTTGTGATATTACCATACTGGACCATGATGTGTTGTGATATTACCATACTGGTCCATGGTGTGTTGTGGTATTACCATACTGGACCATGATGTGTTGTGATATTACCATACTGGTCCATGGTGTGTTGTGATATTACCATACTGGTCCATGGTGTGTTGTGATATTACCATACTGGTCCATGGTGTGTTGTGATATTACCATACTGGTCCATGGTGTGTTGTGGTATTACCATACTGGACAATGATGAGTTGTGATATTACCATACTGGGCCATGGTGTGTTGTGATATTACCATACTGGTCCATGGTGTGTTGTGATATTACCATACTGGTCCATGGTGTGTTGTGATATTACCATACTGGTCCATGGTGTGTTGTGATATTACCATACTGGACCATGGTGTGTTATGATATTACCATACTGGTCCATGGTGTGTTGTGATATTACCATACTGGACCATGGTGTGTTGTGATATTACCGCCATGGTGTGTTGTGATATTACCGCCATGGTGTGTTGTGATATTACCATACTGGACCATGGTGTGTTGTGATATTACCATACTGGTCCATGGTGTGTTGTGATATTACCATACTGGTCCATGGTGTGTTGTGATATTACCATACTGGACCATGGTGTGTTATGATATTACCATACTGGTCCATAGTGTGTTGTGATATTACCATACTTGTCCATGGTGTGTGTTGTGATATTACCATACTGGACCATGGTGTGTTGTGATATTATCATACTGGTCCATGGTGTGTTGTGGTATTACCATACTGGACCATGATGAGTTGTGATATTACCATACTGGGCCATGGTGTGTTGTGATATTACCATACTGGTCCATGGTGTGTTGTGATATTACCATACTGGTCCATGGTGTGTTGTGATATTACCATACTGGTCCATGGTGTGTTGTGATATTACCATACTGGACCATGGTGTGTTATGATATTACCATACTGGTCCATAGTGTGTTGTGATATTACCATACTTGTCCATGGTGTGTGTTGTGATATTACCATACTGGACCATGGTGTGTTGTGATATTACCATACTGGACCATGGTGTGTTGTGATATTACCATACTGGACCATGGTGTGTTGTGATATTACCGCCATGGTGTGTTGTGATATTACCGCCATGGTGTGTTGTGATATTACCATACTGGACCATGGTGTGTTGTGATATTACCATACTGGTCCATGGTGTGTTGTGATATTACCATACTGGACCATGATGTGTTGTGATATTACCATACTGGTCCATGGTGTGTTGTGATATTACCATACTGGTCCATGGTGTGTTGTGATATTACCATACTGGTCCATGGTGTGTTGTGATATTACCACACTGGACCATGGTGTGTGTTGTGATATTACCATACTGGACCATGGTGTGTTGTGATATTACCATACTGGACCATGGTGTGTTGTGATATTACCGCCATGGAGGCCGCCGTATGTCCAGGCAGGAAGTAGATACAGGGAGTTAAGCATACTGGCCACCAAAGGGTCAGTGAGTACATGGCTGGTGCCCGCGGGAGAGACAGAGGGGAGACGCCAGCAGCGTCTGACCTCTGGGGTCAACCGGCGCGATGGCAAATAACAGCTATGACGTGTTCGTGACGTGTTCATGACGTCACCTCTCCTACTGCTCATCGAACGAGCTAATATGATTGGTTCCCGCCCATTTGCTGCAATGCTATTGGTCAAATTGTAACTCTTTTTGTGTTGTGTGCCACGAGATGCCCGGCACCCCTTCAAAAACCATTCAAGTGAGGGACACCAAACCTAGAGGACGTGTTCTGTTCTACCGGCCAATAGACTGAACACCGTCTATTCCTCACCGTCAAGTTAACTCAGCGCCTGAAGATTATACCACACACTCGCCCAGAATCACGGGTGTGAATATATTATTCAGAAGCCTAAAGTGACAAATCTCCAGAGCGAAACAGACTGGTATCAGATAACCCCTGGTGACAAAGATCGTTGTGAGTGACTTAGAGTGAACTAAGGCAGTGCCGCCGTCTAAGTAACCTGTGTGTGACTTTACCACAAGTGTACCTGCGTGGTACCACAGCCGCCGCCACTCGTCCCGAGCGTGTACCCCAGTACCTCGAGGCACCCGCCGCCCTCACTACTACGTGACGTCACCACCTTACTCATCGCCAGCGCCAGTGTGTGTGCGGGTGTCTGTCTGTTAAGCATACAGCCCACCCTACTGCAAGTACCCTCCTTGTCTACGAGCGAAACCAGCTGTCAGGCCACCTACGAGTGCTTGTATAAATGTGCCTGAGTGAGTGAGTGAGTAAGGAAAGGTACCCATCTGTAAGTATGTTATAAAATAATATTGAAGTCTTGCTATGGGGGAACTGGTACTATTAACCCTTAAACTGCGCATGGCGTATATATACGCCCTGAGTAACATGTCCCATGGTGCGCATGGCGTATATATACGCCATAGGGTGCCAGGCCTGATTCAAATGGCCCGCGGCTACACGGGGTTCACAGTAGCTTCCTCAGGGCTCTTGTAAACAGATGCCATTTTGAAAAAAAATCGTGGGCAATATTCTCAGTTGTGAGAGGCACAGTACTGTTGGAGCAACCAAGGCCGGCGCATGCAGCATGAGCGAACAGCATTGATGTTCAGCTTGTGACCACAGCATCGCCGAAAAATGTCAAAATAAATATATAATTGTTATTATTTAGCGATGACAATATTACAGATGACCAATGACTGTGATATAAATAACCAGGGTTGTGATAATAGCAGGATTGTTGTAATAATTAGCGCTGTGGGAGGAGTGATGCTGAGAGACGGAGGGAGACAGCATCGTTTACTAACTGTGTGGCCACCTGTTATTGTTTGCATTCACCATACCTGGTCAGTGGTTCTCTGTGATGAACACAAATGTAGATACTTATATATAATGTGTGTATTAGTGTAATAACAGCAAAAGGATTATGCTGGGAGGAGCCATATGGGTGACGGAGGTGACGTCGTCTGCACGATTTGTCTAGCTGTTTAGAGGGTGGCCACTATGCTCTTTGGGCGCACTACAAGCTTAGGTGTACAGTTACGGTGCATAAAACATGTAGATATTTATATATAATATGTGTATATATGGTAATAACACTGCAAAAGGTATTGTTGGGGGAGAAAGTTTAGTGCGTGTGACCTTGAAAGAGTGAGGGAGCCGCCATCTGTGTATAGCGACGACTCTTAGTGCCTGAACTAACTATATCAGCTTGGCTGTACAGTTGTGGTGAACAAAATATACACATACTTATATATAACGTCTGTATATAGTGTAATAACACCACAACTGGTATTGTTGGGGGGAGAAAGTTTAGTGCGTGTGACCTTGAATGAGTGAGGGAGCCGCCATCTGTGTATAGCGACGACTCTTAGTGCCTGAACTAACTATATCAGCTTAGCTGTATAGTTGTGGTGAACAAAATATATACATACTTATATATAACGTCTGTATATAGTGTAATAACACCACAAATGGTATTGTTGGGGATGAAAGTTTAGTGCGTGTGACCTTGAATGAGTGAGGGAGCCGCCAGCCGCTATCTGTGTATAGCGACGACTCTTAGTGCCTGAACTAACTATATCAGCTTAGCTGTACAGTTGTGGTGAACAAAATATACACATACTTATATATAACGTCTGTACATAGTGGAATAACACCACAAATGGTATTGTTGGGGGAGAAAGTTTAGTGCGTGGCAGCGAGTGGATGGCTGGTGTGTGGCGGTAACTACTCGTTGCTTTTTGACTCTCAATACCAACTTAGTGGTTCGTTATGGTGACCAAAACATGCCAATACTTATATATAACCTGTGTATAGAGTGTAATAGAAGCAAAACTATTTGTTCATTGTTTTATAAACATAATAATTGAATCACTAATATGCACATCATACTTTTGAGTATAGCGATTATTAACCACTTTTATTATATAAATATATTATAATACACACTACTGAATAATATTACTGCAAAAAAACTAAGAAAAATCAATCGAAGACATTGAAACAATTAGGTAATAATATCTTTGTGGCAACTCCCATCTGTCAACGCGGGTGACGCTGACCGGGTCTGACGACCGCTCTGTCAACGCCCACTTTTTTGCCAGACTTCCTCGGTCAATTGCGCCCAAAATATGTCACCTACGATTTTTTTTATTTTTTCCGTCCTCAGGGGACACAAATTAACATGTTTAGAAGACGAAAAAAAAATTTTGAATTTTTTTTTTCTTGCGCACAGGGATGTAAATGTCCCAAGGACCCCTGAGCAGTGTAAGGGTTAAGGGGTAAGGGTAGCTAGAGGACAGAGTATCAACTATGGGAGAGCTAAAAGGCCGGGCCCCCAAAATAAACTATCCACAGTAATAATACCTTGCTACTAGACCATGTCAGTCTAAGGGTTGATCAATGCACTCCCACACAGGAAGAAGGGATACTCCTATAATGCATGTACTTATTTATTAACCCCTTAACAGCCCCCCATATACACTCACACCAATAACAATAATAATAATAACTTTACCACACTACCTTACGTTAAAAGCTTTGGTCCACATAAACAGGATACAAGGTTTTACACTTAGCACAAGCTAGGGTAAAGCTCTACTATTGAATAACTTGAAGTTAGAGTCAGCTTAGGGTAGGGGACCACATGGTTCCAATGGGACCCCCTTTAGAATAACTAGTAATATAAACCCTAAAAACACCTACTACACATAAAATAGTCTACTCTACACATAGAACATAAGTATGCCAGACATACATAATAACGTGCTCAATATACTTAGCTTGAACAAGACACAGAAATAAGGAAACGAAGAGGAAGGATAGGAGGGAGTTCCTTTCACCACAGCCAGCAACCAGAGAAGACCGCTTCAGTCCAGATCAGCCTCCAGCCAGCTGGCCTGTTGCCGGCAGATTGCTCAACTAATCGTACCACGGCCCTATACCAAGTTTACTCAGGTTTACTTTACAAATGATTAGAGTATTATTAAACATAGTTGGAGCCTATGTTATTATTTAATAATCAACCCCCAGCTCAGTCTTTAAATGCTCTTTGAGAAACAAGAATAGTCTTACGTCTGGCAGGGAAGATACAAACAAAGACACATCGGGTTGCGATTTCCTACTCTAACGTAGCTTAATTAGTTAAATTTTGACCTCTGGTTTCCACTGAAGAACCCAGGGTCGTAACACTGTACAAGATCTTGTCCTTGTTTTATTGTGTCTGTGTTGATCTGAGGGATCAACCACAGTTCTCACCTTCTCATACCTGTCACAGGTGAATCGACGGTGAATGTGTGTTTTCTGTGTGATATCACTGCATGCACTCGTCTGTTGAATGTGAGCTTCACATACACCACACATTTAGTTATTGTGTGATATTATTATTGTGCATGTTATTGCCTGTCCCATTGACAGTGTATTTGTTGATTTATTGCATAGCATCATTACCGAGTATCCGGTTGGAATTCTTGTGATCCCTTTGCATACCGGCAGTTAGGTTGCCGTGTTAATGATTGGCTGTCAACTGTGTTAAGTTAGGTGTTTCTCCACGAGTGGATACGAGTCGTTTAGCCAGACGTCAAGAGTCTCGCTAATATAACCAGAGCTTTGCTGACGCCAATCTAAAGTAAATCAAGCACCCTGTGTATTAGTGGTTAAGTTAGTAAATAAACTACTGTTAAGCTTTATGCGGTGTTTCCGTTGAACCACTTCTGAATACTGCAAACATTACTCAAGCCTTCAGCTCTAAGTGTCTTCAACACCGAGTTGCCTATAAGTCACAAACTATAAATGTGATGTGGACCCTAGGAGTCCCTTAAAGTGTTAAATCATTGAGGAGATTCCAACGATCAACGTGGAACAGGACCAGGTGAGACTAGTCTGAGAAGAGACCCTCAAGGACTCTAACTCGACCTTGCTCCCAGGCCCTGTACGGTTGCTCTCGTATTTTCTATTCTGCTAATTCCGACAGCTTCGTGAAGCGTCTGCCACATGTACATTGGCGACGTACGCATTGCAGTCGTGAAAGCAAAAAAGAAACACCCCACAAATGCCTCATCGTGTTATTGCGTCGCATAAAAAAGGCATTGTTATTTAATAGTAATACTTTCAATATTACAGGAAGAACAAGGTTAACGACCGTGAAGGTCGTTAACGGTCAGCACGGTGTGGCTCGTCCGGTGGCGGGAATTTCTGTTTGCCAATCAGAATCACCGGGCGAGGCAATGAGTGCTGGTCGGAGAATGAACTGAATAGAAATCTACTCACCAAGGAAAAGGACGCGAGGACCTAAGGTAGTAGTAGGGATGACACCCCACAGACGAATTTTTTTTTCTGGGTGGGAGGAAATTCGTGTCTGTGGCACAGGGTTTTCAGGTCAAATATCACGCGTGTGGCACAGGGTTTTCAGGTCAAATATCACGCGTGTGGCACAGGGTTTTCAGGTAAATTTAGAAATTCGTCTGTGTGGCTTAGGGTTTTTCAGGAGAATTTGGGCAGTCACAGATTTGGAAGTAAGGAATTCTTATGAGAAAAATAATTTCCGAGATCTTAGAAGTTTGTTAAAAGTTCTTATAATGAAAATAAGTATGAAAATCTTAAAGAAAAGTTTTAGAAAAAATCGTGTTTGTGTCACAGCATTTCCAGGTGAACTCTACAGACGTATTTTGCCTGTTTTCAACATCGGAATTTCGTGTCTGTGGCACAGGGTTTTCAGGTAAATTTAGAAATTCGTCTGTGAGTCTTAGGGTTTTTCAGGTAAATTTGGGCAGTCACAGATTTGGAGGTAAGGATTTCTTTGTGAGAAAAAATAATTTCCAAGATTTTAGAAGTTTTTTGAAAATTCTTATAATGAAAATAAGTTCATACAAGTTTGTTGAAGTTCATATGGGAGAAACTCAAATTTTTTCAGAGTTCAGTTTTAAGAAAATATTTCAGAGTTTCAAATAATCATAGAAGTTTATTTATATGTTTATGATCAAATTTTGTAAAAAAGACCATTTTTAGAGATTATTGTCTTAGATGTTTTGTTAAGGAAAACAGACAACTTAGCCATAACATTTAGTTTTATATCCATTTACGGCTATTTCACCTGTAAAGACCAAAATTGAACAAAGTCCAGTTATAGACAGAATTTCGTCAGAGACCATTTTATACCTAAAAATGAACAGAGTCCACTTTGTGAGCAAAATTAGTCAGAGACAGTTTTAAGCTCATATTTCATCAGAGTCCAATTATCAACAGAAATTTGCCAGAGTCCAGTTTTCTGGCAAAATTAGTCAGAGACAGTTATAAGCTCAAATTTCATCAGAGTCCAGTTTTCTATCAAAATTAGTCAGAGACAGTTTTAAGCTCAAATTTCATCAGAGTCCAATTATCAACAGAAATTCGTCAGAGTCCAATTAACGACAGAAATTTGACGGAGACCATTTTCTACCCAATTTTCATCAGAGTCCAGTTTATACCGAAAATTTGCCAGAGACCACTTTGTGCCAAAATATTCAGAGTCCAGTTCTTGATCGAAATTAATCAGAGTCCAATTGAAGACCCAAATTTGACAGAGACCACATTTTCGCTACTAGCAGTCCAATCCCTTGAAATTTTAAACAGTCATATTTCAGTCATAGTAAATAAGATCAAGTCAGTTACTGAGCTCCAGCTCTCGTCCCCCACCCTACTCCCCCCTCAAGTCTTTGTAAATAACCCATCAATTTCCCTGAAATTTTTACCCTCTGTATTTCAGACATAGTAAATATGATGTAAACAATTATAAAACTCTAGCTCTTGTCCTCTGTCCAAGTTCACTCCTGTAAATTCATTACTATCAGTCCAAATCCCGCTGAGATTTAAACACCCAACTACATTTTCAGACATAGTAAATAAAACCCAGTTCAGTTATCAAGTTTCAACTCTTGTCCCCCAGCTTAGTTCATTTTGTACAAGTTCTTTATTTTCCAACTAAATCATCCTGAGATTTAAGATCACCTTATTTCTAACGTAGTAAAATTAATCTGAACATTAGCCAAGCTCCATTTCCTCAGTCTTAGATCATCGAACATAAATATATCTGATCAAGTCCCTCTCCAGCCTATCTGTTTATCAGAGTAATCACCTTACCATTCTCATCCCCAACGTATCCAAACCTTCAATAATCATCATACTGTATTTGCATATTTTCTCTATATTCAGCTGTGTTCTTCACATTTTTTCCATGTTTTCTGTGTTCATTCCATGTTCTACAAATGTTCACAGCATTCTCAGTTCAAATTTTTTCTACCATTTTCCCCGTATGTTCACTATGTTCATTGTCATGTTTTCATGTACATCATATGTTCTCTGTATAGCTTTTTATACTCAATATTCATTGTAATGATCTGGGGCTCAGATCATTGGTTCTCCCTTCTCCCCTCTTTTCCCTCCCCTTCTCCCCTCCTTTCCTTCTCCCTCTCCCCTCCTTCCTTCTCCCCTCCCCTTGGCCGTCATTCGTCTCCTCCTCTCCCCCCCCCCCTGTCGCCCATTTGTCAGGGTCAAGAGGTTGACCTGAGGGTAGGGTGGTCGTGGATACCTTGGCTTCTCCCACTCAACTTCCCCACTCAGATATTTCCCTCTCCACCCCCTCTCATCCCTCTCTGTCCCTCTCAGCAGCGGCCTTCCCCATACCAGGCAGAGTCAAATGTCCCTACTCCTATCTTAGAGGAGACAGGCTTGAACATAAATTATCAGTTTTGTAAACATTGCTCGCAGGTGCCTGGGCTCCATAGACGCGCCTTGTCCCCCTTCTCTGTAGCTGGGGAGAGCTGACTCAATCTTCAGGAATTCATGTAGCTTTCCACGACAGATCAGTGAAGGTGATTGGCCTGAGATAAGGGCCAAGTCCTTATTGGCCCTAGAGAGCCAGACCTCAGGCCTACGTGTTAAATGGTTGGCCATTGCCAAAATAATGGGTGGAGCCCTGGGGCTGTATTAGATGGTGGGAGGAGTAATTCTTCCCAACAATAAGTTGGAAAAACTAAATTTCATCAGTGTGTCTTGGGAGTGTATTAGGAACAGGGCCGCAAGCCCGTATCCTCGGGGCTGAGGGCAGCCATCAACATCGTGGCCGTAGTGCGGGTATTTAAGGTATCGTAGCACTTGAGTTTTTGTGTCCTCGGTAAATATCCATTGTGCCTCTAGGGAAATAGAATAGGTTATGTGTTCAAATTGTCTTAATTTACATGTTTTCATAAAATAAATTGTATAGCTTGTCCAGTGGTATTCACTTAACTCCCCTTTGATATATTTTGCTACTTTGTCATTTTTATGTGTTGTATTGGAAGCCCCCATGTTCTCCTACTATTAATAGATACTAAAGTTGCCCTTGGATTCAAATAAGTAACGTAAATTACACAAACTAATTTTCCAAAATTTATTTCTGAAATTCATATTACCCGGAGTCCCATGGTGACTGATTCCTTGCCTTCCTGGGGGATCGGTGATTGACACATTCAGGTATGGTTGGTCAGGAAGGTGGTGGCAGTGTAAATGTGTTTTGTTATTGTTTTTTTCTAATAACCCTTGTCCTTGGTGTATCTTCCTCATTTAATATTCCTCTTACATACGTGGCAGTCCAGTGAGGGGTCATACTGGACTGTAACAGTGTTAAGCTGGGGTATTGAGTGAAGAGAGACAGAGATTACAACAGAGAGCGTATAGTACGATTATGAGAGATCACAAGATAACAGGATTAATACTGGGGAACATTGGGTTATTACAATAGAGGCCGCGGTTATTACGACAGAGGGAAAGCGGTCGTTACAATGGTGGCAGCGGTGTTTCAATAATTTCTTGACGATTATTGAAGCCTCACGCGTCTGTCCGTTCGGTTATGTTATGTGGTGAGGGTGCAGCCGGGGCCCATGAGATAGAGTCGACGGTAATCCTATGTGGTGCGATTCGCATAGAGTAGGCGATTCTAGGGTCGTGCGGGCTGGGAAGTTCAAGTATATACAGTAAGCGTATGCGCTAAGCAGGCAGTTAAGTGTGGAGGCCGCCTTGGGTAGTTGGACAGGGTATTATTTTCTCGACCCTCTGCAACTACGGACAAGGGTGCTGCGTGGTGGTTTTCGCAGCAACAATTCTAGGTGTCGAATTGTCGGGGCGGGGAAGTATTAGGACGCTAATTATTATCCCCGAGGGCGTGTTTGGCGACCCAATCGCTAGATTTTTACGGTACAGCCATGAAGGTACCAAGAGTCACTGAGGGATGGTGTAGTAGATTCTCTAGCAACGGAATTACGGTGGTGTCGGACAGTTAGATCCGTCGGTTGTTCCGCTATCTAGTCTAACCGTTGACCGCGAAGGACAGGATTATTTGGTACTGTCGGCATCTAGGTGGATGTGGTTACCTAGGCTTGGAGAAGCGACAGGGCGGGCCGGGACGGGACGGTTATAGGTTAAATCGAGACTTCCTTAAGTACTAAATTAAGTTCCCTGTATATTAAGTTCCTTTTCAGGTTAAGTATCCCTTCGGTAGTTAAGTGTTCCCCCTTGGTTACCTAATTCTCATATATAAGTGTTATTATCTTTCTAAGTATTTGTTTTACATGTTTAAGTCTGGATTTTTTTCGTATTGTGCAGTATTAATTCTTTGAGGGAATTACTAAAAGGTGAGTGGTTTACTGTGTTCAAGTGAAGTGCGGTGTATAAAGTGAAGTCAGTGAAAGAACTGAAATCAGTGAAATCGTGGAAAATTTTGGTGATGATATTTTTCAAAGTCGCTTGGAAAATCTCAATTTCGGAATAAATTCTAGTTTTGTGCCTGGCCATACGATCATCGGGTCGTCAGTGTTAATTCAAGTGTGCGATTAAAGTGATCCGAGGGCGAACTTTGAGAGACCAAAAGTCGAATTTTGGTCATTTAAGCGAATTAGCGTTGGGACTCTGAATTTTCTAACGGTTTTACTCAGCGCCCAGTGTGACAGCGCCCAGTAATTGTTTGCGCTCAACCAAGTGTCTAAGTGTCTCGCGAGTAGTATATTCATTTCAAGTGTTTAGCGAACTACACGTCGGTATTTAATTTATAATTTTGAGAAAAGAAATACTTAGTTAATTAAGAATTAGTGCGGAGACAACTTTCTGAGGATTAGGCTTCGTGACAGTGAGCGCACTTTCAATTTTTGTATACTTATCAACGGGTCTAGGTGGTTAGCGAGTGTTACATTCCGTTAAAGTAACAAGTCAACTACGCGCCAGTATTTAAATTATAATTTTGGGAAATTAATTACTAATTTTTACTTAAGGTTCAGCGTGACTCTGTAGCTGTGAGCGTCGCAGTTATCAGTGTATATTTCTCAGTATTCTACAACGCGACCGGCGGTGAACAAGTGTATGCTATGTAAACATCGAGTTCATACAGTAACGTAAATAATTAATTTAACATTAATTTGGTTTAACTAATAATACTTATAATTATATCCGAGCGCCGTTGTTAGCGTCGGGCGTTACGGAATTAAAAATAATTGTTGAAGATATAAACATCGCGCCAGTGTTAAATTAACGTTACCGTCATTCATTCCTAGTGCGCCTAAGATTTTCAAGAAAAATTTAGGAAATTCAGTTAACGTAAAATGTTGTATTTATTGTGCGCTGGTGAACTAGACTGATTATTTTCGATAAATAAAATAGAGGTGAAACTAAATTATTTACAGTAAATTCAGTGTAGTCCCTTTCGCGTAAATATTACTTGTATAATTTCAGTATATTTTGTTAAAGAATGCGGTAATTATCAATTTTCTAAGATTTATATTGGATTTGCATTTACAGACAAGAAAGTCGTACTGTAATTCTTTTTATATTTGCGTTACCAGTCCACTTCGAGTGTCTAATATAGTGGAAATTAATTACATTTTTTCAAGTTTATTCTAGTAGTCCGTTCATTTAATAATTAACGTAACCTTTTTATGTAGATTATAAGTGCGCATATATAGTTTGTTCAACATCGTATACAGTGTTTGTTTCACAAGTGATGATTAGTAGTCGATGCCGGTTGCGTATTTCCATCTGTCCGCAAATAAATTTTACGAATGAGAGAAGAGGATAATATGACTAAAGAAATTCATTCATTGGTGTAGCGTAGTCAGCGAGACTCTGACGCCGACAGCTGTCATCGTCTGTCAACGGGCGACGGTCCTCACTGGGGCTCGAGAAATCGATTAGGAAGGGTGGCGATATATGGTACTTCCGGTTTGGTCACACGGAACATTTTTACCAAGGATTGAGGTTAGGAAACATTTTGTGGTTTGCTAGAAGTTATGGATGAAACCGAATCGTGTGTTAAAAGTTCACCCTGATCCGACGACGGGTCTTGAAGTTACGTCTTGGGGTGAAAATGGTTTTTATCAATGAATGGACAATGTATACAGACGCACCCTCCCCAATACCCCATCCTTACCCAAGCACCCCTCCCTGCCTACAACCCCCAACCTCAAACCCCCCCCTACCTACAACCCTATTCCCCAACCTTACCTGCAGGCCAACCCATGCCCACCCCAATCCCTGGCAGTCCCATATCAACCCCAGCCAAATACCACCCAACCCCTTGTCGACGCGTTATTGGAATTGTGGAAAACTACATTTCCCTCGCAACTCCCACCCTTACAACCCCCTGTTTACAACCCCCCTCCACACCCCATCCCCGGCCTGCCCTCGCCCTCCCTCTTATCCCCCCAACCCCTCCCCCCAACCCTTCCTGTTACCCACCCTACCCCCTCCATTAATCCTACACCTTGCTCCTCACCTCCCCTCCACCGCTCTTCCCCTCCTACCCCCATTCCTAGTGTCGCCTCTACAGAAGTTGCTGGGGAATGTAGCCAGCGGGCTTCTGGGACGCGTAAAATTGGTGATGAAATTTGTTGGAAGTGTCATGGCCGAGGCCATTACAGGTATGTGTGCACGAGCACACGGGTCAAGGGTGACCCAGAACAGGTCAGCACGTTGGCTGGCAGACCTACGTTTGAGATGACGGTTGAAGGTGTGAGATTGACAGTTTTTGTGGACACCGGAAGTCAAGCAACTCTCATTAAAAAGTCAGCCTTCAGCACACTTAAAGAGACACGCCTTAAGCGTTGTGGGAAGCATTTAACAGCAGTGAATGGTCAACATATTAATATCTTGGGCCAGGCCACTCTCAATTTTGAAGTAGGTAAGGAAGAAGCTTACCCACACAATTGCACGATTGTCGAAAATCTTGCATTCCCTGGTCAGATTTTGTTGGGAATGGATTTTCTGGGACGAGTTAACTTTTCTTTGTCGGCTCAAGAGGGAGCAAGGAAGTGCAGATTGAAGTTGGGCCAGGTAGTGTATCCCATTAAAATGGTAGATCATCCTTCAGTAATTGCTTCCATTAGTAAGAAACAGAAGTACAACATTCACTACCCAAAGTTGTTGTTTAAGTCTCTTCCAGACACAGAGAAGAAATCATGTGGGTTACATGCCTGGGTGAAACAATGTTGCCCACCACATTCAGTTAAATTCATTAAAGTAGCAGTGGGACGTCACATTGCACCAGGTACCACCCTTCAGGTGGCTGGGAGATGTGACAGGTTGTTGATCCCTCATCATTTGATCACAGTGCTTGATAAAGGTGCCCTTATTCCAGTTGTCAATCTCTCGCACAAAACCTATCGTTTCAGGGCAGGTGATAGGGTGTCTCAGGCTTCAATTGTAGAAAATACAGGAATTTTTCAGTATCAAAGCCGGGAGGAGATGCCAGCCACCACAGCACAATGTAGTGCACTTAATGTGACAGAAAGTAGTACACAGGGGAAACACAAGACCGAGACAGGGAAAAGTAGTTATACTCAGGAAGTTGATAAGTTAATCTCGGCTCTGGATTTGCAACATGTGCAACAGTCAGATAGGAAACTTTTGAGAGGGATTTTACGTAAATTCCCTAGACTGTTTGCAACAGAAGACGATCAGATCGGGCTTCTGGATAGGATCGAGCATGTTATTCCTACAGGTGACCATCCTCCTATTTACACCCGTCAATGGAGGCTTCCGGAACGGGCGAAGGAAGTAATTAGGGATGAGTGTCAGAAAATGTTGAGACAGGATGTGATAGAGCATAGTACATCACCATGGTTGTCGCCAGTGGTGCTGGTACGTAAACCGGATGGTAGTTATAGGTTTTGTGTTGACTACCGAAAGATCAACGAAATTACTAAAGGTGATGTGTATCCTTTGCCACGGATACAAGAAATAATAGATCAGTTTGGGGCAGCCAAATACTTTTCCACTCTGGATGCGAAATCTGCGTATTGGGCCATCCCAGTTGCTGAGAAAGATCGAGAAAAGACCGCCTTCTCTGATGGGGTTCATACTTATCAATTCAAGCGGATGCCTTTCGGGTTAAAGACAGCGCCTTCATCATTTCAGAGGGCAATTAATTATATCCTCAGTCCAGTCTTGG
This sequence comes from Procambarus clarkii, assembly GCF_040958095.1. NCBI lineage: Eukaryota > Metazoa > Arthropoda > Malacostraca > Decapoda > Cambaridae > Procambarus > Procambarus clarkii. The sequence continues at coordinate 41,756,472 of NC_091187.1, read as the reverse complement.
GGAGGCACTCGTTAGCGTACCTGGATGATGTGGTTATCTACTCCAGGACGTTTGATGAGCACTTACGAGATTTGACTGAGACGTTGGCATTGTTAGATAAGGCGGGGTTCAAACTTAACGTGAGTAAGTGCACTCTGGCATCTCAGAAGTTTAAGTTTCTGGGATTCCAGGTGAGCACAGACGGTATCCGACCTGACCCAGACTCCTGTCGTGCCATTGCTGACATGCCAACACCTAAGACAGCAAAGGATGTTCGAAGGTTTCTGGGGGCAGCCGGATATTTCCGTCGCCACATTGAGGGTTTTGCAAGTACAACAGCACCATTAACTGAGCTCACTAAGAAAAATGTTAAATTCGTTTGGAAACCTGAGCATGATAACGCTTATGCAAAATTAAAAAGTCAACTCATTACCACCCCAGTCTTGGCAGTACCGGATTTTGATAAGGAGTGGGAAGTACACACTGACGCCAGTGGCATAGCTATTGGTGGGTGCTTAATGCAACGTGATAATGACAATCTTCCTCACCCAGTTGCATATTTCAGCAGGAAGGTTAAGGGTCCGGAGGTCCGCTATTCTGCAACGGATAGGGAAGCTTTGGCTGTGGTAGAAAGTGTCAGGTACTTTGAACCGTATCTTTTCCAACGACACTTTGTCATTTATACAGATCACAGGGCTTTGACTCATATTTTTAAGAAAAGAACTAAGTGCCCTCGCATGTCACGTTGGTCTCATGAACTAGCTGCTCACTCATTCCAAATACTTTACAAGCCTGGTCCATCACATGTTGTACCAGATACTTTGAGTAGAAACATTGCTACTATTAACGTAAATCTTAATATTGAAAATATTTCCAGTGAGAAAATGCGAGAATTCCAGATGAACGAACCAAGGTGGAAGGAAATTATTGAACTTTTGGAGGGAGGAAAATATCCGTCGAAGAAACGTAATTTAGCAATTCATGATTTTGAAATGAAGGATGGGGTCTTATTTTATGTAAAAGGACAGCAGGATCGTGCAGTTTTTCAGTTGGTTATCCCAGAGGTGTTGAAGAAGTCGGCGTTGAAACTCGCACATGCGTCTAAGATTGCAGGTCATCCGGGGATTTTTAAAACTCACATGAAAGCCAAGTCACTCTTTTTCTTCCCCGGTATGTTAACAGTGGTCATTAACTTCGTTAAGTCCTGTGGTCATTGTCAAAGGAGGAAAGGTACCCTTAAGGTACAAGCTCCATTGCAAGAATTCCCAGAAATTTTGGAACCTTTAGATCGGGTGGGGGCTGATCTGATTGATCTGCATCACAGTCATTCAGGAAACCGTTACGTATTGGTGTTGGTAGACCACCTGTCCAGGTACACCACACTGATTGCATTGTCTCAGAAGGATTCACGAACTGTTGCAAAGGCGTTCTTAGAAAGGTTCGTCACTGTATTCGGTCCCCCTAAAGTGTTAGTTTCTGACCGAGGTCAGGAATTTAATGGGAATATTTTTAGAGAAGTATGTAAAATTGTAGAAACCACTTCAGCATTCACTACGGCTTATCACCCTCAGGCTAACGGCATGACAGAACGGACGAACCGGTCAGTTAAAGATATGCTTGCAATTCTTGCAGAGCATGATGCAAATTCGTGGGACGAACAACTCCCCTATGTCCAGCTAGCTCTGAACACTGCCATCCATCGATCCATTAACACCCAACCCCTTTTGCTGTTCACAGGGCATTCATGTAATTTCCCGTCAGGTCTGCTTAACAGACATAATATTGTATATGGGGAAGATTACCCATCAGAAGTTTTAAATAAGATGAAAAATGCATGGAGAATTGCAGCTAAGGCTTCCAAGACAGCACGAGACCGCTATGCTCAGCACTATGACAAGAAGGTACGACCTCTTGAGTTAAAAGTCGGGAGTCTTGTGTTGAGAGTTAATGAGGCGGCTCCTGCCAATCAGAGTAGGAAACTTGCACCTAGATGGCGGGGCCCTTACTGAGTAATTGAAAGAAAAGGTCAGGTTAATTTTGTTATTAAAGGTATTTTTGAAGACCAAGTTGAGAGAACGATTCACATTAATAAATTAAAACCTTATCACGCGAGGGAGGAACTAGAGCTGCCTTCAGCAAGTCTAATTCCTGACCTGTCTAATGATCCAAGTGCTGAGTCAGATGATGAGGATGACCTTCTGTCAGATCTCATCAGTAGTCAAGTTCAATCTTGTCACCCTATGGTAACAAGGTCGCGAGCTGTACAGTAAATTGTTAATGATCTCCCCTAGTCAGGTTTAGTAATTTCATAATAATTATCCTGTAGAGGCACTGGTGTGTATTTACTGATGTGCATGACTCAGGTAGCATACTTGCCTTGCTCTGGGGTTTCCAACTTCCTACACCTCAGAGTAATATCCATGCTTCTGCCATTTGTTGTTGTCTGTCTTTCTCAGGTCTGATGGTACACCAGTTCCAGCCTCCCAGTCACACGTGAACCAAGGATCGAGATCAGCAGGTCTGGGGATGACCCACCTGGCTGATAAGATCGGGGTCTGAGGCACGTTACATAAAGTCCTCCCCCTTGTACCCGGTAACTCGTCAATTGGTTATCCGGAAGGGGTGACTGGCGTACAGTCACCCGGCCGACACCTCACGTCACTAACGAGGTTGTCCCAGTCCAGCCATGCTGTCTTCACGGAGCAGAGTCCAGTCACCATCACAACCGTGGGCTAGCTGTCTCAAGGTCACCAACCAAGCCCTCCAGCCGCGTAGTCAAGACTGCGGGAAAACCGGAAGTGGAAGACGAGTGGTCTACGAACAAGAACGCTAATTGCAAGGACTTGTCAGCTCTTATCAAAACCTGTGGTTGCGTCGTCTGTGGAAACCAAGATGCAACGCGGTGGTCTCAGGTACGAACAGCACTACCCCTACAGAGTGCTTGCGGAATCGCCAAATGAGGTACAATCCTGTACCTCGGCCCAAGTTCAGCTACACGAGGGGTTGCACGGAAGGTGTACCGGCCCAGTAGTACCGGGATGACAAGTAAACGCCGGTAGATGACGTCGCCCAGGAGCTGAGGCAGGGCCCACCTGTCCTGTCACCATGCCATCCTCTTCAACGCCACTCGAACCTCACTACCAACGCGAGACATCGTGACACGTCGAAGTTGTGCTCTACTGTGGCAGCCATGGTTAACAACAATCCATCAAGACTGTTTGGGGAGCGATAAGAAGAGGTGAACCCGGGTTCCTGTTAGCGGGGTCCACCTGAGCTGACAGCGGCCAGCTGTCAGCTGTCACTCAAGTCAGGTGCGGGTAGTACGAGACCCCCTGTACTGTCCGTAGTTGGCCGAGGCCGGAAATGGAACTTCCAGACGACCAGGATCTTTAAGCAACATGAGGTAGTCGCCGGAATCTACAGCAACGAAATGTCAACAGGAACGAACGAGAGAAAATATTTATAGAAAAGTTTTCATATGAAAATAAACGCTATTAATATAGTAAACTGTGGTAACTCGGAACAGTTCAACTTTTAATTTTCCATCTGATAGTAAGCACCTATACACCTTCGGAAAGTCCTCTGGACCAGTATTAAATGTTGAAAACTAGAACTAGTGAAATAGAGAAATAAATCTAGAAAGTGAACATTAGAAAATGACCCTGTCTCTAGATAAGTTGTATGAGTAAACTGGTTTGAGAACCATCTAGTAGGGTCTCTAGAAACGTTGATCAGTGGGGAACTTTATCTAGATTTTTCTAGATCCTAGATACTGATAGTTATACATATTTTTTTTTAATTTTTTTTTGTGGTTTACTGAACAATAAGGATGTGGTACACAGTCTGACAAATGTGTTCACCCGCTGTTGTTGTGGACTTGAGTATGAACTCTGGGATATTAGGAGTTTGAGGAACTTATATCCAGAGTGTTGTTGTTGGTTAAGGGACATGTCTGTGGACAATGATTTTTTTTTAATAATAAAAATATTTTTGTGTCTTTTCTTTAGATTTTAAGATTGGGATGCGCTGTGGTGGACAGTTGCCACAGGTGTGGAGTGGAACACTAGGTCCCTGAGAGGTAGTGTTCTTCCATGTTGATATAATTTTATAATTTTGTTAAATTTTTTTAATGACATTGATTTTTTTTTTTATTTAATGTTTTGTGTGATGTGTTTGATCTTTATTCCGGGTGGAATACTGGGATAGCTGAAGGCTATCAGCTGATTTTAGCTAGTTAGTAATTGTTAGGTTTGGATTTCTCCAGTTATTTGTTACTATATCAAGACAGGTATAGGATATTTTGTCTTCCAGGTAGTTGGAAGGGTACGTGGCTGCACCCAAGTTGGATAGTCAGGATTATAGGGACGGTCTCTGTCCTTATGTTTTATGTATTATTACTGTTGTGTTGATAGGTATAAATACATGCTGGGGCACACCTTTTGGGTGTGCCATTATTGTTGTTGGAGTATTGTATGGAATTAGTTAGGATTAGATAATTTCTTTTGTTTTGAGGCATTGGTTTAAAATAGTGTTGGGTTAAAAATGTTGTTTTTGGAGTTAATGGTTAGGGTAGGGCAGGATTTCTGGATAAGAAAAGTGTGTGTAACTTGCTTTACACACAAATTTCTTAATTTCCGAGGAGGGGGAGTTGTAATGATCTGGGGCTCAGATCATTGGTTCTCCCTTCTCCCCTCTTTTCCCTCCCCTTCTCCCCTCCTTTCCTTCTCCCTCTCCCCTCCTTCCTTCTCCCCTCCCCTTGGCCGTCATTCGTCTCCTCCTCTCCCCCCCCCCCCCTGTCGCCCATTTGTCAGGGTCAAGAGGTTGACCTGAGGGTAGGGTGGTCGTGGATACCTTGGCTTCTCCCACTCAACTTCCCCACTCAGATATTTCCCTCTCCACCCCCTCTCATCCCTCTCTGTCCCTCTCAGCAGCGGCCTTCCCCATACCAGGCAGAGTCAAATGTCCCTACTCCTATCTTAGAGGAGACAGGCTTGAACATAAATTATCAGTTTTGTAAACATTGCTCGCAGGTGCCTGGGCTCCATAGACGCGCCTTGTCCCCCTTCTCTGTAGCTGGGGAGAGCTGACTCAATCTTCAGGAATTCATGTAGCTTTCCACGACAGATCAGTGAAGGTGATTGGCCTGAGATAAGGGCCAAGTCCTTATTGGCCCTAGAGAGCCAGACCTCAGGCCTACGTGTTAAATGGTTGGCCATTGCCAAAATAATGGGTGGAGCCCTGGGGCTGTATTAGATGGTGGGAGGAGTAATTCTTCCCAACAATAAGTTGGAAAAACTAAATTTCATCAGTGTGTCTTGGGAGTGTATTAGGAACAGGGCCGCAAGCCCGTATCCTCGGGGCTGAGGGCAGCCATCAACATCGTGGCCGTAGTGCGGGTATTTAAGGTATCGTAGCACTTGAGTTTTTGTGTCCTCGGTAAATATCCATTGTGCCTCTAGGGAAATAGAATAGGTTATGTGTTCAAATTGTCTTAATTTACATGTTTTCATAAAATAAATTGTATAGCTTGTCCAGTGGTATTCACTTAACTCCCCTTTGATATATTTTGCTACTTTGTCATTTTTAGGTGTTGTATTGGAAGCCCCCATGTTCTCCTACTATTAATAGATACTAAAGTTGCCCTTGGATTCAAATAAGTAACGTAAATTACACAAACTAATTTTCCAAAATTTATTTCTGAAATTCATATTACCCGGAGTCCCATGGTTACTGATTCCTTGCCTTCCTGGGGGATCGGTGATTGACACATTCAGGTATGGTTGGTCAGGAAGGTGGTGGCAGTGTAAATGTGTTTTGTTATTGTTTTTTTCTAATAACCCTTGTCCTTGGTGTATCTTCCTCATTTAATATTCCTCTTACATACGTGGCAGTCCAGTGAGGGGTCATACTGGACTGTAACAGTGTTAAGCTGGGGTATTGAGTGAAGAGAGACAGAGATTACAACAGAGAGCGTATAGTACGATTATGAGAGATCACAAGATAACAGGATTAATACTGGGGAACATTGGGTTATTACAATAGAGGCCGCGGTTATTACGACAGAGGGAAAGCGGTCGTTACATCATGTTCAGTGTTCATTCTTGTATTCACTATGTTCCTTATCATGTCTTCATATTCTCTATAAGCTCATATTCCCTGCATGTTCACTCTATTCATCAACTTTTTCTTACATGTTTTCTGTGTTCACCGTATGTTCACTGTGTTCATTCCCCTACTTAACCTCAATTTTTTTTATGTTCTTTGCTTCTTTAAACCAATTTGTTTCTTCCATTCACTAACTAGTTCTTTGTCAAATATTATTATACTGCAATACAGTTCCCTCAACAATTTTAGTCACCAAGTTTTTATTTGCAGAACTATGTCAAAGTAATTCTCGTAGTCAACTTAATAGTTCTACCAACCCTGTTCTTAAACAAATCTACACTTTATTCAGTTCCAAATTTAGAAAGACAAACCTTTCTTGTAACTTCTTAACTAAAAATCTTCCGCCAATCAACTAAAACAGTCACTTTCCTCATTTCTCAACTAAACTTATTATCCAATCAACCAAAAAATAGTCAAAGGAATCTTTCCAACACTGTTCATAACTAAACTTATTCCCTAGTCATCAGAAAATAACCGTGTTCTTCATGTTTCATTGTCATTTCATATCTAAAATTATCCATCAATCAACAGAAAAAGTCATATTCATTATCATTGTTCCTAACTAAAATTTTGTTTTGTCAGGTAAGAAAAATAGCCAAAGATATCTTTCATCGCTGTTCTTAACTGACGTTATACTTTGGGGAGCACAAAAATAGTCTCCCTCGTCATGTTTTGTCTTTTGCTTAACTAAAAGTATTCATCAGTCAACTAAAAAATAGTTACTTCATCATGTTTCCCTGTCATTTCTTAACTGAAATATCACTTCTCTCATCTGAAAATAGTCATGTGTAGCCTCTTTCCAACACTGTTCTTAACTAAAGTAACCTTTCACTTCGCTAAAATAGTCAAATGTAACTTTTTCAGCACTTTCGTAACTAAAAAAAATTATATGTCGTTAAGTAAGAAATATAGTCAAAGACACTCTTCGAGACAACAAGGACTTACTCAAAGACATCAAAGTTGCACTCAAAGACATCCTTTGAGACATCAAAAACATCCTTTAAGACTTCAAGGGCACTCGTCGAGATATCAAAGACACTCTCAAACACTCAAAAATTTACTCGCATCCTCAAAGTTATTCTCAGAGTCATCAAAAGTTAATCTCAGTCATCAAATGTTATTCTTTAAGTAACCTTTCATTCATCAGAGAAACTTTCTAAGACATCTTCGTTCATTAAAGTTAATCTCAGAGGCATAAAAGTTATTCTTTAAGACAACAAAGTCATTCTCAGAGTCATCAAAAGTTATTCTCAGAGTCACCTTTGTTATTCAAAGAAGCCTTCTGAGACATCCTCGTTCAACAAAAACTGTCCTCAGAGCCATCAAAAAGTTAAATACAGTCGTCAAAGTTATTCTCTAAGTATCTTTTCGTTCATCAGAGAAGCTTTCTAAGACATCTTTGTTCATCAAGGTTGTTATCTAAGACATCAATCTTGTTCTCTAAGACATCAAAGATGTTCTCTAAATCATAAAAGTTAATCTCTAAGTCACCTTCGTTCGTCAGAGAAACTTTCCAAAACATCTTTGTTCATCAAACTTGTTTTCAAAGTCATCAAAAGTTAATCTAAGACATCTTCTTTCATCAAAGTTATTTTCAGAGACATCTAAAGTTATTATGTAAGACATAAAAGTTATTCTCAGAGTCATCAAATGTTATTCTCGAAGTCATCAAAGATATTTTCAGAGACATTTAAAGTTAATTTCTATGTAATCAAAGAGCAGTCGGCCTTAATAATGAACCTGGAAGGCTCATTATTATCTTTGCAGAATGAAATTGTAGACTTACACAAGAACAATCAAGATCTATCTACCAAAGTCGTCAACCTCGAACAAGAATTAAGCATTCTCAAGAACACAGTTACAAACTTTAATCCAGTTGCAACCACTAAAAAACAGGAAGAAATATTGCAACAGTTTGAGAACCATCTGAACAACCTACAACAACAACACACTGTTACCCAAGACGAGACAGACCAACATAAACTACTTGAGTCTGTAATTATCTCTTCACGTGATTTTCCCCAAGAAACTGATGGTGAAGACTGTGCTGCCATTGTGATCAAAGTATTGCAGGATAAGTTAAATTATTCGATCCAAAAAAATGACATCAAAGCAGCTTATAGAGTGGGTACCAAATCATCTGGTACTAATAATAGGCGAATTCGTCTAAAATTAGATAGCTGCTCCCGCAAGACTGATCTTATCTCATCTGCAGTTGCTAGTAAATCCACTGTTTATGTGAATGAATGTCTGACCAGGTGCAGGCAAAATCTCTTTTTTAAACTGCGTGGCTTCTGCAAAAATTCCCCTACAATTAAACACTGTTTTGTGCGAGATGGTAAAATTATAGCTAGGAGGACTGACACTGGAAAAACCTATTCAATAACCACAGAAGCTCACCTTAATTCTTTCCTCAGTGACTGTGGGATAGCTGCTGTATAGCTTGAATTCAGATTATAATCTCATATAACTACCTTTGTGTACTCTAGATCTGCCTTTCCCTTCAAAAGGTTTTAACTTTAGTTAAAAAAAAAAAAAAAAGAATAATATTGTCATCTTTATTATTGTCTTTTTTTTCTTTTTACTCCCATGTTCCATAGTACACTGGCTTTGCCTGTGTCCTCTAGTATTAACTTCATTATCCAGTGTTCCTGAGTGTATCTCTATTTAAACTACCTCAGTTTGTTTTAGTGTAACTTTAGTATTCAATTATAGTGTACTTATAATAGTATAGTAAGCAAGCTTATTATCTTATAGATTTCATAATTGTTTTTTTTTTACTTTTTTGGTCATCTATTGTTATTAATTATTCTAGTTAATTTTTTACATTCCTAGTTCCCATTAAGTTTTTTTTTCTTTTTACTTAAAATTACCATTAAGTTTATTTTACTTTAGAATTTTTAATCTACTTTTTTCTTTGTTTTCTATTTTGTAATTTGCCATTCTTACCTTGTTTTCCTGCAATCAGCCTTTTTATGCAGACAAGTATAGACCCAGAACTAAACCTCTTATCCACTATCTATGACAATCATCACTTCAATGATCAAAATTGCAGATATTTTACAGCACATGATGTAAACAATGTATTAACAGATAATCTCAATATCTCTGTAATCAACTTGAACGTTAGATCCCTAGGTAAACACTTCGATGATGTTAGTGCCTTGATCGAAACTATTGACAACAAATTCTCTTTTATTATACTTACTGAAACGTGGTTGAAAGAGGATAATACTCAACTCTTTAACATGCCTAACTACTCGGCAATTCACAACTGTCGTCAAATGCAGAGAGGTGGTGGCACTGCTCTTTACTACCACCATGACCTAACATGCTTAAAAATAATTAGAACTAGAGACTGCTGTGGGGAGTATATCTTCGCCAGTTTCAGAGTCAAGGGTGCCGAGTCTGTCCTGTCTGTGGGTGCAGTCTATAGAATTCCTAACACTGATGTGTCTGAATTCAACGCAAACCTTAGAAATCTAATACTAGATAACAGATTGAACAAAAACCATCTAATTATCGCAGGGGACTTTAATGTTGACCTCTGCGAGCCTGAACACCCTACTGCTGTTAGCTTCCTCAACTGTATGAATTCCTGCTTCCTCATACCCTTAATCACTAGACCAACTAGAATCACTGATAGTACTGCTACGACTCTAGATCACATCTGGACCAACATAACCTCTCCGCTTACTTCAGGTATAATCACCGATAGCACTATAGACCATTACCCCACATTTCTCTTAACTAACATTAGCAAACCACCTCTAGAGACAAGGGAGTTAAGCTTTAGGCTGCACAATGAAACTGCTATAAACAATTTTATAACTGCTGCTGATAATGTCAACTGGGAGTCCGAGTTAGGTAACATTGGGGACATCAACCTAGCAGTGAAATCTTTTCTACAAACAACTCTTAGCCTTTATAACACCCACTGTCCTATGCTTACAAAACAAGTCACAAGCAAAAGACTTAACAATCCTTGGCTTACAAAGGGAATACTTAAATCCATTAACAAAATACACGACCTTGAGAAGAAGTATAGGCTAGGAACAGTCTCCAAAGAATTCTCAAAGAATTACTCGTTATTGCTATCTAAAATAATTAGACGAGCCAAAACTAAATACTATGAAGATAAATTTACCCAAATAAAGAGCAACATTAAAAAAACTTGGAGCACAATTTCACAAATATTGGGATCAAAGAAGATTTTAAATAACAAACCAACACTCCTTTCCAATAACGTTGGTCAGCTTTCAGCCTCTGATTCTGCTATTGAGTTCAATAGGTTCTTCTCTTCCATTGGGTCATCCCTTGCAAATGATATTCCATCTTCCTGTACTGATGTTAAGGACTATCTTACAGGTAACTATCCACAGTCTCTGTACCTAAAGCCTACTAGTTCCACTGATGTCAATGAAATAATCCTTTCCCTTAAAACCAAGTCTAGTGCCCTCGAGGAGATACCAACTTTAATTTACAAAAAAGCCTCCAGATCTCTAGCCCCTGCTATTGCATTGCTCTTCAACAAGTCACTTGAACTCCAAACCTTTCCTGACATTCTAAAAAAAGCAAGAGTAACCCCTGTCTACAAATGTGGTGATCTCACTGATGTTAACAACTACAGACCTATATCAATCCTGCCTAACTTGTCAAAAATATTCGAAAAGCTAATCTACAAGCAGCTTTACTCTTTTCTAGCCAAACACAATATACTTAGCTCTTGTCAATATGGCTTCAGACCCAAAAAAAGCACTAACGATGCACTTATTAGTATGATTAACTTAATTCACGCAGCTCTTGATAAAAAGGAGTTTCCTGTTGGGTTATTTGTGGACCTGCGTAAGGCTTTTGACACTGTCAACCATCAAAACCTTCTTCTTAAATTACATCATTATGGAGTCAGAGGACACTCCCTGCAATACCTCAAATCTTATCTTACTGACAGGCTCCAGTATGTTTCTGTGAATAATACAATTTCTCCCACCCTACCCATCAACATTGGTGTTCCTCAGGGCAGCATACTTGGCCCTCTCCTCTTTCTCATCTACATTAATGACCTTCCAAATGCCTCCCAACACCTCAAACCAATTCTATTTGCTGACGACACAACCTTCATTTACTCCAGTCCTGACCCCCTTGCTCTAAATGCCACAGTAAATACTGAGCTAGAGAAAGTCCATCTTTGGCTAACTGCCAACAAACTCACCCTTAACATTGACAAAACGTTTTATATTCTGTTTGGCAATAAATCCTCTAATCAGATAAATCTCAAAATAAACAATACCCAAATTTGTAACAAATTGGATGGCAAATTCCTTGGCGTTCTCATCGACCACAAGCTGAATTTCCAGGGTCACATTCTAAATATATCAAAAAAAGTTTCAAAAACTGTTGGCATTCTTTCTAAGATCAGATATTATGTACCCCGCCCTGCCCTGGTTACTCTCTATTACTCCCTCATCTATCCATACCTAAACTATGGTATTTGTGCTTGGGGTTCTACTACCCAAAATCATTTACGTCCTCTTATTACCCAACACAAAGCTGCTATTAGGACAATATCCAACTCTGGCCCCAGACATCACTCGGTACCCTTACTCAAATCTCTGAATATGTTAGATATTAAGTCACTGCACATTCTCTCTTGTGTATTATACATATATAAAACGCTGAACTGTAATGCCAATCCTGACCTCAAAAGCTTCATTGAAGGTTGTAACAGAACCCATGAGCACCACACCAGGAATAAATACAGTTTTGATATTCCTAGAGTACGACTTAATCAAACTAGAAATGCTCTACAAATCAAGGGACCCAGAATGTGGAATGACCTTCCCAACCATGTTAAAGACTGTACCTCTCTCAACCAGTTTAAGATAAAAACTAAACACTACCTAATAAATTCCCTGTAACCCACCTCACTCCTTTATTGTCAACCCATGTCTGTTATTTTATTTATTATTATTATTTTTTTTTAATCAACACTGTTTGTCAACCTATTGTATTTGTGCTGCTTTTTCAGTCATGTTCCCCCTTTTTTTTATCTTTATTTGTATTTGTTTTCAACACTTTTTATTCTTTATGCTCAATTAGTATTAAGTTCTAGATATTAATGTTTTTCTTGCCCGAAACGCATTGCGTAATAGTGGCTTTAGGCATTGTATGTACTAGCTCTATCTATATATCAATCCATTAATGTAACATCACTTGTATGTATGTACCTTACCTGAATAAACATATTTATTTATTTATATGTTATAAAAGTTATTCTTAGAGACATCTAAAGTTAATCTTGGTCAACAAAGTTGTTCTCTAAGACATCAATGTTGTTCTCTAAGACATCAAAGATGTTCTCAAAATCATAAAAGTTATTCCCAGAGCTATCAAAGTTATTCTCAAAGTCATCAAAGTTATTCTAAGAGCTATCAAAAGTTATTCTCTAAGTAACCTTTCGTTCATCATAGAAGCTTTCTAAGACATCTTCGTTCATCAATGTTGATCTCTAAGTCACCTTGGTTCATCAAAGAAACTCTCCTTCTTCCATCAAGTTATACTTTAAGACAACATTGTTGTTCTCTAAGACATCTTCAGGCATAAAATTTCTCTCCAAATACAACTAGTTCAGCTTTTCATATCAAACTTACACTTCTGTTAAAATATATTTTCTTAGACACTTTACCTTTTAAACTGTTCTCTGTACAACACTGCTTAAACCTACGTAACCTATCCTCTCCACCCAATGTTACTTAGTTAACGTAACGTTCCTAAACCTAACTTTACCTATCCTAACTTGACTTACCTTACCTTTACCTATCGTACCTAACTTAACCTGCATAACCTAATTTTACCTATCCTAACATAACTTACCTTTACCTTACCTATCTTACCTAACTTACCTAACTTATCCTGCTTAACCTAACTTACCTAACCTAACTTAACCTGCTTAACCTAACTTACCCTACCTTACCTATCTTACCTACCCTACCTTACCTAACTTAACCTGCTTAACCTACCTTACCTAACATAACCTGCTTAACCTACCTTACCTAACTTAACCTGCTTAACCTAACTTTACCTATCCTAACTTAACTTACCTTACCTTACCTATCTTACCTAACTTACCTAACTTAACCTGCTAAACCTAACTTTACCTATCCTAACATGACTTACCTTACATTACCTATCTTACCAAACTTAACCTGCATAACCTAACTTTACCTATCCTACCTTACCTTACCCATCTTACCTAACTTACCTAACCTAACCTAACTTATCCTGCTTAACCTAACTTATCTTACCTTACTTTACCTATCTTACCTAACTTACCTACCTTACCTTGAGGTTACCTTGAGGTGCTTCCGGGGCTTAGCGTCCCCGTGGCCCGGTCGTCGACCAGGCCTCCTGGTTGCCGGACTGATCAACCAGGCTGTTGGACGCGGCTGCTCGCAGCCTGACGTACGAGTCACAGCCTGGTTGATCAGGTATCCTTTGGAGATGCTTATCCAGTTCTCTCTTGAACACTGTGAGGGGTCGGCCAGTTATGCCCCTTATGTGTAGTGGAAGCGTGTTGAACAGTCTCGGACATCTGATGTTGATAGAGTTCTCTCTCAGAGTACTAGTTGCACCTCTGTTTTTCAACGGGGGTATTCTGCACATCCTGCCATGTCTTCTGGTCTCATGTGATGTTATTTCTGTGTGCAGGTTTGGGACCAGCCCCTCTAATATTTTCCACATGTAAATTATTATGTACCTCTCCCGCCTGCGCTCAAGGGAGTACAGTTTTAGGCTCTTTAGTCGGTCCCAGTAGTTTAGATGTTTTACTGAGTGGATTCTAGCAGTAAAGGATCTCTGCACGCTCTCCAGTTCAGTAATTTCTCCAGCTTTGAAAGGTGCTGTCATTGTGCAGCAGTACTCCACTCTAGAGAGCACAAGCGTTTTGAAAAGTATCATCATTGGTATAGCATCTCTAGTGTGAAAAGTTCTTGTTATCCAACCTGTCATTTTTCTTGCAGTTGTGACGGCTACTTTATTGTGTTCTTTAAAGGTAAGGTCTTCCGACATGAGTACACCCAGATCCTTTACATTGCCTTTTCGTTCTATGTTATGATTTGCCTGAGTTTTGTACGTGGTTTCCGTTTTTATATTTTCATTTTTTCCATAGCGCATGAGCTGGAACTTATCTTCGTTAAACACCATATTATTTTCTGTAGCCCATAGAAAGACCTGATCTACATCTGACTGGAGGTTCGCCGTGTCCTCTATGTTGCCTACTCTCATGAAGATCCTAGTGTCATCTGCAACGGATGATACAGTGCTATAGGTTGTGTTCTTGTCTATGTCCGAAATGAGGATGAGAAAAAGTACTGGAGCAAGCACAGTACCCTGGGGGACTGAGCTCTTCACGGTTGATGGGCTGGATTTTATTTTGTTGACTATTACACATTGGGTTCTGTTGGTCAGGAAATTGTAGATCCATCTGCCTATTTTTCCGGTAATTCCTTTTGAACGCATTTTATGTGCAATAACACCATGGTCACATTTATCAAAAGCTTTGCGAAATCTGTGTAAATTACATCCGCGTTATGTTTGTCTTCCATAGCATCTAATGCCATATCATAGTGGTCCAGCAACTGCGACAGGCAAGAGCGCCCTGTTCTGAAACCATGTTGTCCGGGGTTAAGGAGTTGCTGTGATTCCATGTATTTTGTGATTTTACTTCTTAGCATTCTCTCAAAATTTTTTATGATGTGCGATGTTAGCGCTATCGGTCTGTAATTTTTTGCCTCTGCCTTATTTCCTCCTTTATGAAGTGATGCTATCTCTGCTGTTTTTAGTATATCAGGAATAACGCCAGTATCTAGGCTTTGTCTCCACAGAATGTGGAGGGCCTGCGATAGTGGTTTTCTACAGTTCTTTATGAATATGGAGTTCCAAGAATCCGGGCCTGGTGCAGAGTGCATAGGCATACTGTTTATGGCTTCTTCAAAATCCAGTGGGGATAGGGTGACGTCTGATATATGATTTGATGTTGGTATCGTATCCATGAAAAATTTATTTGGGTTATCAATCTTTAGTGTGTTTAATGGCTCGCTGAAAACAGAGTTAACCTGCTTAACCTAACTTACCCTACCTTACCTATCTTACCTACCCTACCTTACCTAACTTAACCTGCTTAACCTACCTTACCTAACTTAACCTGCTTAACCTAACTTACATAACTTATCTTACCTATCCTAACGTAACCTAACTTGCTTTACCTGACTTAATCTTACATTCCCAAACTGATGTATCCTAACTTATCTTATCTCCTACTCCTTCTAACCCTCCTTTTCTATCTCTCTCCCTTATTCTCTCTCTTCCTCCCCCTCTCTCTCACTCATTTGCTCAAATGCTCTCTTCTTTCTCAAATTCAAGTCATAATGCTCCCATTCTCTCACCCTCACTCTCATTCACTTAGTTTTTCTTTTTCTCAAATTCAAGTCTTAGTGCTCCCACGCTCTTCCTCCCCCTCTCTCTTACTCTTTTTTCCTCTTTTCATGCTCTCACTCCCTTGCTCTCTTGTTTTTTCTCAATTTCAAGTCTTAGTAGATCTGATTCTTTACTATTGTAATTTTATTATTACTAAGATAAAGAATGAACTTATATGTGAAAACAAAGTAAAAGAAGGAAAGAAGGTTAAGTGGGATGGTGGGTTTGGGTAAAAATATACAAAAAGGAGAAACAAAACTACATCTGAAAGGTTAGGAAAAGGATAATATATTCAACAAATACGTCAAAAAACACAATAAACTACATCTGAAAGGTTAGGTTAAAGGGCTGGGGAATAAGAACATATGATAGAACCTACTAAATACACTAAGATTACAAGAGGTTAGGTTAAGGGGTTGGGAAATAAGAACATATGATAACAAACATAATAAATACAACTTATGAGCAACTTGATGAACTTTAACAAATAGCCCTTGATCTGCAAAAATGACCATTTGAGAAATTTACCCTTGAAACGAGTAAATTCCCATATATAACAAAAATCCTTTGAAATGGTTAAACACCCAATCTTAAACAAATAACACTTGAAATTCAAAAATATCCATTTGAGAAATTAACCCTTGAAATGAGTAAATGAATATGAGACAATGATTGACGAAACACAAAAGACAAGCGGGAATAATTATGTAAGTTAGATCATGTCTGGTTGGACTAGATAAGTTAGGATACATCAGTTTGGGAATGTAAGATTAAGTTAGGTAAAGCAAGTTAGGTTACGTTAGGATAGGTAAGATAAGTTATGTAAGTTAGGTTAAGTTAGGTAAGGTAGGTTAAGCAGGGTAAGTTAGGTAAGGTAGGGTAGGTAAGATAGGTAAGGTAGGGTAAGTTAGGTTAAGCAGGTTAAGTTAGGTAAGATAGGTAAGGTAAGATAAGTTAGGTTAAGCAGGATAAGTTAGGTTAGGTTAGGTAAGTTAGGTAAGATGGGTAAGGTAAGGTAGGATAGGTAAAGTTAGGTTATGCAGGTTAAGTTAGGTAAGATAGGTAATGTAAGGTAAGTCATGTTAGGATAGGTAAAGTTAGGTTTAGCAGGTTAAGTTAGGTAAGTTAGGTAAGATAGGTAAGGTAAGGTAAGTTAAGTTAGGATAGGTAAAGTTAGGTTAAGCAGGTTAAGTTAGGTAAGGTAAGGTAAGTTAGGTTAAGCAGGATAAGTTAGGTTAGGTTAGGTAAGTTAGGTTAAGCAGGATAAGTTAAGTAAGATAGGTAAGGTAAAGGTAAGTTATGTTAGGATAGGTAAAGTTAGGTTATGCAGGTTAAGTTAGGTACGATAGGTAAAGGTAAGGTAAGTCAAGTTAGGATAGGTAAAGTTAGGTTTAGGAACGTTACGTTAACTAAGTAACATTGGGTAGAGAGGATTGGTTACGTAGGTTTAAGCAGTGTTGTACAGAGAACAGTTTAAAAGGTAAAGTGTCTAAGAAAATATATTTTAACAGAAGTGTAAGTTTGATATGAAAAGCTGAACTAGTTGTATTTGGAGAGAAATTTTATGCTTGAAGATGTCTTAGAGAACAACAATGTTGTCTTAAAGTATAACTTGATGGAAGAAGGAGAGTTTCTTTGATGAACCAAGGTGACTTAGAGATCAACATTGATGAACGAAGATGTCTTAGAAAGCTTCTATGATGAACGAAAGGTTACTTAGAGAATAACTTTTGATAGCTCTTAGAATAACTTTGATGACTTTGAGAATAACTTTGATAGCTCTGGGAATAACTTTTATGATTTTGAGAACATCTTTGATGTCTTAGAGAACAACATTGATGTCTTAGAGAACAACTTTGTTGACCAAGATTAATTTTAGATGTCTCTGAGAATAACTTTTATAACATAGAAATTAACTTTAGATGTCTCTGAAAATATCTTTGATGACTTCGAGAATAACATTTGATGACTCTGAGAATAACTTTTATGTCTTACATAATAACTTTAGATGTCTCTGAAAATAACTTTGATGAAAGAAGATGTCTTAGATTAACTTTTGATGACTTTGAAAACAAGTTTGATGAACAAAGATGTTTTGGAAAGTTTCTCTGACGAACGAAGGTGACTTAGAGATTAACTTTTATGATTTAGAGAACATCTTTGATGTCTTAGAGAACAAGATTGATGTCTTAGATAACAACTTTGATGAACAAAGATGTCTTAGAAAGCTTCTCTGATGAACGAAAAGATACTTAGAGAATAACTTTGACGACTGTATTTAACTTTTTGATGGCTCTGAGGACAGTTTTTGTTGAACGAGGATGTCTCAGAAGGCTTCTTTGAATAACAAAGGTGACTCTGAGAATAACTTTTGATGACTCTGAGAATGACTTTGTTGTCTTAAAGAATAACTTTTATGCCTCTGAGATTAACTATAATGAACGAAGATGTCTTAGAAAGTTTCTCTGATGAACGAAAGGTTACATAAAGAATAACATTTGATGACTGAGATTAACTTTTGATGACTCTGAGAATAACTTTGAGGATGCAAGTAAATTTTTGAGTGTTTGAGAGTGTCTTTGATATCTCGACGAGTGCCCTTGAAGTCTTAAAGGGTGTTTTTGATGTCTCAAAGGATGTCTTTGAGTGCAACTTTGATGTCTTTGAGTAAGTCCTTGTTGTCTCGAAGAGTGTCTTTGACTATATTTCTTACTTAACGACATATAATTTTTTTTAGTTACGAAAGTGCTGAAAAAGTTACATTTGACTATTTTAGCGAAGTGAAAGGTTACTTTAGTTAAGAACAGTGTTGGAAAGGGGCTACACATGACTATTTTCAGATGAGAGAAGTGATATTTCAGTTAAGAAATGACAGGGAAACATGATGAAGTAACTATTTTTTAGTTGACTGATGAATACTTTAAGTTAAGCAAAAGACAAAACATGACGAGGGAGACTATTTTTGTGCTCCCCAAAGTATAACGTCAGTTAAGAACAGCGATGAAAGATATCTTTGGCTATTTTTCTTACCTGACAAAACATAATTTTAGTTAGGAACAATGATAATGAATATGACTTTTTCTGTTGATTGATGGATAATTTTAGTTATGAAATGACAATGAAACATGAAGAACACGGTTATTTTCTGATGACTAGGGAATAAGTTTAGTTATGAACAGTGTTGGAAAGATTCCTTTGACTATTTTTTGGTTGATTGGATAATAAGTTTAGTTGAGAAATGAGGAAAGTGACTGTTTTAGTTGATTGGCGAAAGATTTTTAGTTAAGAAGTTACAAGAAAGGTTTGTCTTTCTGAATTAGGAACTGAATAAAGTGTAGATTTGTTTAAGAACAGGGTTGGTAGAACTATTAAGTTGACTACGAGAATTACTTTGACATAGTTCTGCAAATAAAAACTTGGTGACTAAAATTGTTGAGGGAACTGTATTGCAGTATAATATTATTTGACAAAGAACTAGTTAGTGAATGGAAGAAACAAATTGGCTTAAAGAAGCAAAGAACATAAAAAAAATTGAGGTTAAGTAGGGGAATGAACACAGTGAACATACGGTGAACACAGAAAACATGTAAGAAAAAGTTGATGAATAGAGTGAACATGCAGGGAATATGAGCTTATAGAGAATATGAAGACATGATAAGGAACATAGGGAATACAAGAATGAACACTGAACATGAATATTGAGTATAAAAAGCTATACAGAGAACATATGATGTACATGAAAACATGACAATGAACATAGTGAACATACGGGGAAAATGGTAGAAAAAATTTGAACTGAGAATGCTGTGAACATTTGTAGAACATGGAATGAACACAGAAAACATGGAAAAAATGTGAAGAACACAGCTGAATATAGAGAAAATATGCAAATACAGTATGATGATTATTGAAGGTTTGGATACGTTGGGGATGAGAATGGTAAGGTGATTACTCTGATAAACAGATAGGCTGGAGAGGGACTTGATCAGATATATTTATGTTCGATGATCTAAGACTGAGGAAATGGAGCTTGGCTAATGTTCAGATTAATTTTACTACGTTAGAAATAAGGTGATCTTAAATCTCAGGATGATTTAGTTGGAAAATAAAGAACTTGTACAAAATGAACTAAGCTGGGGGACAAGAGTTGAAACTTGATAACTGAACTGGGTTTTATTTACTATGTCTGAAAATGTAGTTGGGTGTTTAAATCTCAGCGGGATTTGGACTGATAGTAATGAATTTACAGGAGTGAACTTGGACAGAGGACAAGAGCTAGAGTTTTATAATTGTTTACATCATATTTACTATGTCTGAAATACAGAGGGTAAAAATTTCAGGGAAATTGATGGGTTATTTACAAAGACTTGAGGGGGGAGTAGGGTGGGGGACGAGAGCTGGAGCTCAGTAACTGACTTGATCTTATTTACTATGACTGAAATATGACTGTTTAAAATTTCAAGGGATTGGACTGCTAGTAGCGAAAATGTGGTCTCTGTCAAATTTGGGTCTTCAATTGGACTCTGATTAATTTCGATCAAGAACTGGACTCTGAATATTTTGGCACAAAGTGGTCTCTGGCAAATTTTCGGTATAAACTGGACTCTGATGAAAATTGGGTAGAAAATGGTCTCCGTCAAATTTCTGTCGTTAATTGGACTCTGACGAATTTCTGTTGATAATTGGACTCTGATGAAATTTGAGCTTAAAACTGTCTCTGACTAATTTTGCCAGAAAACTGGACTCTGGCAAATTTCTGTTGATAATTGGACTCTGATGAAATATGAGCTTAAAACTGTCTCTGACTAATTTTGCTCACAAAGTGGACTCTGTTCATTTTTAGGTATAAAATGGTCTCTGACGAAATTCTGTCTATAACTGGACTTTGTTCAATTTTGGTCTTTACAGGTGAAATAGCCGTAAATGGATATAAAACTAAATGTTATGGCTAAGTTGTCTGTTTTCCTTAACAAAAAATCTAAGACAATATTCTCTGAAAATGGTCTTTTTTACAAAATTTGATCATAAACATATAAATAAACTTCTATGATTATTTGAAACTCTGAAATATTTTCTCAAAACTGAACTCTGAAAAAATTTGAGTTTCTCCCATATGAACTTCAACAAACTTGTATGAACTTATTTTCATTATAAGAACTTTTAACAAACTTCTAAAATCTTGGAAATTATTTTTTCTCACAAAGAAATCCTTACCTCCAAATCTGTGACTGCCCAAATTTACCTGAAAAACCCTAAGACTCACAGACGAATTTCTAAATTTACCTGAAAACCCTGTGCCACAGACACGAATTATCGATGTTGAAAACAGGCAAAATATGTCCGTAGAGTTCACCTGGAAATGCTGTGACACAAACACGATTTTTTCTAAAACTTTTCTTTAAGATTTTCATACTTATTTTCATTATAAGAACTTTTAACAAACTTCTAAGATCTCGGAAATTATTTTTCTCATAAGAATTCCTTACTTCCAAATCTGTGACTGCCCAAATTCGCCTGAAAAGCCCTAAGCCACACAGACGAATTTCTAAATTTACCTGAAAACCCTGTGCCACACGCGTGATATTTGACCTGAAAACCCTGTGCCACAGACACGAATTTCCTCCCACCAGAAAAAAAAATTCGTCTGTGGGGTGTCATCCCTACTACTGACCTAGCGGCATGGTAGATGTTTTTGAAGTTGTGGAAGTCACCGTCTTTGATATTTAGAGGTCGGCGTTGAGGTAACACGCAGTTTCCTGGTAGTGGTACTAATTACGGACAAGTGGATGATCCTTAAGTGGGAGGAATCACCGGATGAGTCACGACTTTCTCATGGTCATAGTATCTCAAGTTTATATATATATATATATATATATATATATATATATATATATATATATATATATATATATACATATATATATATATATATATATATATATATATATATATATATATATATATATGTCGTACCTAGTAGCCAGAACTCACTTCTCAGCCTACTATTCAAGGCCCGATTTGCCTAATAAGCCAAGTTTTCCTGAATTAATATATTTACTATAATTTTTTTCTTATGAAATGATAAAACAACCCTTTT
Source organism: Procambarus clarkii (assembly GCF_040958095.1). Lineage (NCBI taxonomy): Eukaryota > Metazoa > Arthropoda > Malacostraca > Decapoda > Cambaridae > Procambarus > Procambarus clarkii. The sequence continues at coordinate 41,734,757 of NC_091187.1, read as the reverse complement.
CTCTATGTATGAGGTAAATTTTTTTTATTGGAGCTAAAATTAACGAAGATACATGACCGAACCTAACCAACCCTACCTAACCTAACCTAACCTATCTTTATAGGTTAGGTTATGTCAGGTAGCCGAAAAAGTTATGTTAGGTTAGGTTAGGTAGGTTAGGTAGTCGAGAAAACATTAATTCATGAAAACTTGGCTTATTAGGCAAATCGGGCCTTGCATAGTAGGCTGAGAAGTGCGTTCTGGCTACTAGGTACGACATATATATATATATATATATATATATATATATATATATATATATATATATATATATATATATATATATATATATATATATATATATATATATATATATAATCTTTGGACAACACCCACCAGTGGGACTCGAACCCAGAAAGCACAACTACCTTCCAGTAGCTGGCATAACTAGTATGCTTTAACCCACTACGCCATCAGACCTTACAAAAAAAGTAGATAGTTCGAGATATATATCTCAAACATCTCCACCTCCCGAAGGCACCAGATGAGTGAGGGGTCAGTCTGCATTTTTCGTCAAGCCACTGTCAATGTGAGAGAACTCGTGTCCAGCTTATAAGCCTATACTTGCATAAACCACAAGTGAAGATTAACAATCTTTGGACAACACCCACCAGTGGGACTCGAACCCAGAAAGCACAACTACCTTCCAGTAGCTGGCATAACTAGTATGCTTTAACCCACTACGCCATCAGACCTTACAAAAGAAGTAGATAGTTCGAGATATATATCTCAAACATCTCCACCTCCCGAAGGCACCAGATGAGTGAGGGGTCAGTCTGCATTTTTCGTCAAGCCACTGTCAATGTGAGAGAACTCGTGTCCAGCTTATAAGCCTATACTTGCATAAACCACAAGTGAAGATTAACAATCTTTGGACAACACCCACCAGTGGGACTCGAACCCAGAAAGCACAACTACCTTCCAGTAGCTGGCATAACTAGTATGCTTTAACCCACTACGCCATCAGACCTTACAAAAGAAGTAGATAGTTCGAGATATATATCTCAAACATCTCCACCTCCCGAAGGCACCAGATGAGTGAGGGGTCAGTCTGCATTTTTCGTCAAGCCACTGTCAATGTGAGAGAACTCGTGTCCAGCTTATAAGCCTATACTTGCATAAACCACAAGTGAAGATTAACAATCTTTGGACAACACCCACCAGTGGGACTCGAACCCAGAAAGCACAACTACCTTCCAGTAGCTGGCATAACTAGTATGCTTTAACCCACTATGCCATCAGACCTTACAAAAGAAGTAGATAGTTCGAGATATATATCTCAAACATCTCCACCTCCCGAAGGCACCAGATGAGTGAGGGGTCAGTCTGCATTTTTCGTCAAGCCACTGTCAATGTGAGAGAACTCGTGTCCAGCTTATAAACCTATACTTGCATAAACCACAAGTGAAGATAACAATCTTTGGACAACACCCACCAGTGGGACTCGAACCCAGAAAGCACAACTACCTTCCAGTAGCTGGCATAACTAGTATGCTTTAACCCACTACGCCATCAGACCTTACAAAAGAAGTAGATAGTTCGAGATAAATATCTCAAACATCTCCACCTCCACTTGATAAATATCTCAAACATCTCTTCTTCACTTGTGGTTTATGCAAGTATAGGCTTATAAGCTGGACACGAGTTCTCTCACATTGACAGTGGCTTGACGAAAAATGCAGACTGACCCCTCACTCATCTGGTGCCTTCGGGAGGTGGAGATGTTTGAGATATATATCTCGAACTATCTACTTCTTTTGGAAGGTCTGATGGCGTAGTGGGTTAAAGCATACTAGTTATGCCAGCTACTGGAAGGTAGTTGTGCTTTCTGGGTTCGAGTCCCACTGGTGGGTGTTGTCCAAAGATTGTTAATCTTCACTTGTGGTTTATGCAAGTATAGGCTTATAAGCTGGACACGAGTTCTCTCACATTGACAGTGGCTTGACGAAAAATGCAGACTGACCCGTCACTCATCTGGTGCCTTCGGGAGGTGGAGATGTTTGAGATATATATCTCGAACTATCTACTTCTTTTGTAAGGTCTGATGTCGTAGTGGGTTCAAGCATACTAGTTATGCCAGCTACTGGATGGTAGTTGTGCTTTCTGGGTTCGAGTCCCACTGGTGGGTGTTGTCCAAAGATTGTTAATCTTCACTTGTGGTTTATGCAAGTATAGGCTTATAAGCTGGACACGAGTTCTCTCACATTGACAGTGGCTTGACGAAAAATGCAGACTGACCCCTCACTCATCTGGTGCCTTCGGGAGGTGGAGATGTTTGAGATATATATCTCGAACTATCTACTTCTTTTGTAAGGTCTGATGGCATAGTGGGTTAAAGCTTACTAGTTATTCCAGCTACTGGAAGGTAGTTGTGCTTTCTGGGTTCGAGTCCCACTGGTGGGTGTTGTCCAAAGATTGTTAATCTTCACTTGTGGTTTATGCAAGTATAGGCTTATAAGCTGGACACGAGTTCTCTCACATTGACAGTGGCTTGACGAAAAATGCAGACTGAACCCTCACTCATCTGGTGCCTTCGGGAGGTGGAGATGTTTGAGATATATATCTCGAACTATCTACTTCTTTTGTAAGGTCTGATGGCGTAGTGGGTTAAAGCTTACTAGTTATTCCAGCTACTGGAAGGTAGTTGTGCTTTCTGGGTTCGAGTCCCACTGGTGGGTGTTGTCCAAAGATTGTTAATCTTCACTTGTGGTTTATGCAAGTATAGGCTTATAAGCTGGACACGAGTTCTCTCACATTGACAGTGGCTTGACGAAAAATGCAGACTGACCCCTCACTCATCTGGTGCCTTCGGGAGGTGGAGATGTTTGAGATATATATCTCGAACTATCTACTTCTTTTGTAAGGTCTGATGGCGTAGTGGGTTAAAGCATACTAGTTATGCCAGCTACTGGAAGGTAGTTGTGCTTTCTGGGTTCGAGTCCCACTGGTGGGTGTTGTCCAAAGATTGTTAATCTTCACTTGTGGTTTATGCAAGTATAGGCTTATAAGCTGGACACGAGTTCTCTCACATTGACAGTGGCTTGACGAAAAATGCAGACTGACCCCTCACTCATCTGGTGCCTTCGGGAGGTGGAGATGTTTGAGATATATATCTCGAACTATCTACTTCTTTTGTAAGGTCTGATGGCGTAGTGGGTTAAAGCATACTAGTTATGCCAGCTACTGGAAGGTAGTTGTGCTTTCTGGGTTCGAGTCCCACTGGTGGGTGTTGTCCAAAGATTGTTAATCTTCACTTGTGGTTTATGCAAGTATGGGCTTATAAGCTGGACACGAGTTCTCTCACATTGACAGTGGCTTGACGAAAAATGCAGACTGACTCCTCACTCATCTGGTGCCTTCGGGAGGTGGAGATGTTTGAGATATATATCTCGAACTATCTACTTCTTTTGTAAGGTCTGATGGCGTAGTGGGTTAAAGCATACTAGTTATGCCAGCTACTGGAAGGTAGTTGTGCTTTCTGGGTTCGAGTCCCACTGGTGGGTGTTGTCCAAAGATTGTTAATCTTCACTTGTGGTTTATGCAAGTATAGGCTTATAAGCTGGACACGAGTTCTCTCACATTGACAGTGGCTTGACGAAAAATGCAGACTGACCCCTCACTCATCTGGTGCCTTCGGGAGGTGGAGATGTTTGAGATATATATCTCGAACTATCTACTTCTTTTGTAAGGTCTGATGGCGTAGTGGGTTAAAGCATACTAGTTATGCCAGCTACTGGAAGGTAGTTGTGCTTTCTGGGTTCGAGTCCCACTGGTGGGTGTTGTCCAAAGATTGTTAATCTTCACTTGTGGTTTATGCAAGTATAGGCTTATAAGCTGGACACGAGTTCTCTCACATTGACAGTGGCTTGACGAAAAATGCAGACTGACCCCTCACTCATCTGGTGCCTTCGGGAGGTGGAGATGTTTGAGATATATATCTCGAACTATCTACTTCTTTTGTAAGGTCTGATGGCGTAGTGGGTTAAAGCATACTAGTTATGCCAGCTACTGGAAGGTAGTTGTGCTTTCTGGGTTCGAGTCCCACTGGTGGGTGTTGTCCAAAGATTGTTAATCTTCACTTGTGGTTTATGCAAGTATAGGCTTATAAGCTGGACACGAGTTCTCTCACATTGACAGTGGCTTGACGAAAAATGCAGACTGACCCCTCACTCATCTGGTGCCTTCGGGAGGTGGAGATGTTTGAGATATATATCTCGAACTATCTACTTCTTTTGTAAGGTCTGATGGCGTAGTGGGTTAAAGCATACTAGTTATGCCAGCTACTGGAAGGTAGTTGTGCTTTCTGGGTTCGAGTCCCACTGGTGGGTGTTGTCCAAAGATTGTTAATCTTCACTTGTGGTTTATGCAAGTATAGGCTTATAAGCTGGACACGAGTTCTCTCACATTGACAGTGGCTTGACGAAAAATGCAGACTGACCCCTCACTCATCTGGTGCCTTCGGGAGGTGGAGATGTTTGAGATATATATCTCGAACTATCTACTTCTTTTGTAAGGTCTGATGGCGTAGTGGGTTAAAGCATACTAGTTATGCCAGCTACTGGAAGGTAGTTGTGCTTTCTGGGTTCGAGTCCCACTGGTGGGTGTTGTCCAAAGATTGTTAATCTTCACTTGTGGTTTATGCAAGTATAGGCTTATAAGCTGGACACGAGTTCTCTCACATTGACAGTGGCTTGACGAAAAATGCAGACTGACCCCTCACTCATCTGGTGCCTTCGGGAGGTGGAGATGTTTGAGATATATATCTCGAACTATCTACTTCTTTTGTAAGGTCTGATGGCGTAGTGGGTTAAAGCATACTAGTTATGCCAGCTACTGGAAGGTAGTTGTGCTTTCTGGGTTCGAGTCCCACTGGTGGGTGTTGTCCAAAGATTGTTAATCTTCACTTGTGGTTTATGCAAGTATAGGCTTATAAGCTAGACACGAGTTCTCTCACATTGACAGTGGCTTGACGAAAAATGCAGACTGACCCCTCACTCATCTGGTGCCTTCGGGAGGTGGAGATGTTTGAGATATATATCTCGAACTATCTGCTTCTTTTGTAAGGTCTGATGGCGTAGTGGGTTAAAGCATACTAGTTATGCCAGCTACTGGAAGGTAGTTGTGCTTTCTGGGTTCGAGTCCCACTGGTGGGTGTTGTCCAAAGATTGTTAATCTTCACTTGTGGTTTATGCAAGTATAGGCTTATAAGCTGGACACGAGTTCTCTCACATTGACAGTGGCTTGACGAAAAATGCAGACTGACCCCTCACTCATCTGGTGCCTTCGGGAGGTGGAGATGATTGAGATATATATCTCGAACTATCTACTTCTTTTGTAAGGTCTGATGGCGTAGTGGGTTAAAGCATACTAGTTATGCCAGCTACTGGAAGGTAGTTGTGCTTTCTGGGTTCGAGTCCCACTGGTGGGTGTTGTCCAAAGATTGTTAATCTTCACTTGTGGTTTATGCAAGTATAGGCTTATAAGCTGGAAACGAGTTCTCTCACATTGACAGTGGCTTGACGAAAAATGCAGACTGACCCCTCACTCATCTGGTGCCTTCGGGAGGTGGAGATGTTTGAGATATATATCTCGAACTATCTACTTCTTTTGTAAGGTCTGATGGCGTAGTGGGTTAAAGCATACTAGTTATGCCAGCTACTGGAAGGTAGTTGTGCTTTCTGGGTTCGAGTCCCACTGGTGGGTGTTGTCCAAAGATTGTTAATCTTCACTTGTGGTTTATGCAAGTATAGGCTTATAAGCTGGACACGAGTTCTCTCACATTGACAGTGGCTTGACGAAAAATGCAGACTGACCCCTCACTCATCTGGTGCCTTCGGGAGGTGGAGATGTTTGAGATATATATCTCGAACTATCTACTTCTTTTGTAAGGTCTGATGGCGTAGTGGGTTAAAGCATACTAGTTATGCCAGCTACTGGAAGGTAGTTGTGCTTTCTGGGTTCGAGTCCCACTGGTGGGTGTTGTCCAAAGATTGTTAATCTTCACTTGTGGTTTATGCAAGTATAGGCTTATAAGCTGGACACGAGTTCTCTCACATTGACAGTGGCTTGACGAAAAATGCAGACTGACCCCTCACTCATCTGGTGCCTTCGGGAGGTGGAGATGTTTGAGATATATATCTCGAACTATCTACTTCTTTTGTAAGGTCTGATGGCATAGTGGGTTAAAGCATACTAGTTATGCCAGCTACTGGAAGGTAGTTGTGCTTTCTGGGTTCGAGTCCCACTGGTGGGTGTTGTCCAAAGATTGTTAATCTTCACTTGTGGTTTATGCAAGTATAGGCTTATAAGCTGGACACGAGTTCTCTCACATTGACAGTGGCTTGACGAAAAATGCAGACTGACCCCTCACTCATCTGGTGCCTTCGGGAGGTGGAGATGTTTGAGATATATATCTCGAACTATCTACTTCTTTTGTAAGGTCTGATGGCGTAGTGGGTTAAAGCATACTAGTTATGCCAGCTACTGGAAGGTAGTTGTGCTTTCTGGGTTCGAGTCCCACTGGTGGGTGTTGTCCAAAGATTGTTAATCTTCACTTGTGGTTTATGCAAGTATAGGCTTATCAGCTGGACACGAGTTCTCTCACATTGACAGTGGCTTGACGAAAAATGCAGACTGACCCCTCACTCATCTGGTGCCTTCGGGAGGTGAAGATGTTTGAGATATATATCTCGAACTATCTACTTCTTTTGTAAGGTCTGATGGCGTAGTGGGTTAAAGCTTACTAGTTATTCCAGCTACTGGAAGGTAGTTGTGCTTTCTGGGTTCGAGTCCCACTGGTGGGTGTTGTCCAAAGATTGTAATCTTCACTTGTGGTTTATGCAAGTATAGGCTTATAAGCTGGACACGAGTTCTCTCACATTGACAGTGGCTTGACGAAAAATGCAGACTGACCCCTCACTCATCTGGTGCCTTCGGGAGGTGGAGATGTTTGAGATATATATCTCGAACTATCTACTTCTTTTGAAAGGTCTGATGGCGTAGTGGGTTAAAGCATACTAGTTATGCCAGCTACTGGAAGGTAGTTGTGCTTTCTGGGTTCGAGTCCCACTGGTGGGTGTTGTCCAAAGATTGTTAATCTTCACTTGTGGTTTATGCAAGTATAGGCTTATAAGCTGGACACGAGTTCTCTCACATTGACAGTGGCTTGACGAAAAATGCAGACTGACCCCTCACTCATCTGGTGCCTTCGGGAGGTGGAGATGTTTGAGATATATATCTCGAACTATCTACTTCTTTTGTAAGGTCTGATGGCGTAGTGGGTTAAAGCATACTAGTTATGCCAGCTACTGGAAGGTAGTTGTGCTTTCTGGGTTCGAGTCCCACTGGTGGGTGTTGTCCAAAGATTGTTAATCTTCACTTGTGGTTTATGCAAGTATAGGCTTATAAGCTGGACACGAGTTCTCTCACATTGACAGTGGCTTGACGAAATATGCAGACTGACCCCTCACTCATCTGGTGCCTTCGGGAGGTGGAGATGTTTGAGATATATATCTCAAACTATCTACTTCTTTTGTAAGGTCTGATGGCGTAGTGGGTTAAAGCATACTAGTTATGCCAGCTACTGGAAGGTAGTTGTGCTTTCTGGGTTCGAGTCCCACTGGTGGGTGTTGTCCAAAGATTGTTAATCTTCACTTGTGGTTTATGCAAGTATAGGCTTATAAGCTGGACACGAGTTCTCTCACATTGACAGTGGCTTGACGAAAAATGCAGACTGACCCCTCACTCATCTGGTGCCTTCGGGAGGTGGAGATGTTTGAGATATATATCTCGAACTATCTACTTCTTTTGTAAGGTCTGATGGCGTAGTGGGTTAAAGCATACTAGTTATGCCAGCTACTGGAAGGTAGTTGTGCTTTCTGGGTTCGAGTCCCACTGGTGGGTGTTGTCCAAAGATTGTTAATCTTCACTTGTGGTTTATGCAAGTATAGGCTTATAAGCTGGACACGAGTTCTCTCACATTGACAGTGGCTTGACGAAAAATGCAGACTGACCCCTCACTCATCTGGTGCCTTCGGGAGGTGGAGATGTTTGAGATATATATCTCGAACTATCTACTTCTTTTGTAAGGTCTGATGGCGTAGTGGGTTAAAGCATACTAGTTATGCCAGCTACTGGAAGGTAGTTGTGCTTTCTGGGTTCGAGTCCCACTGGTGGGTGTTGTCCAAAGATTGTTAATCTTCACTTGTGGTTTATGCAAGTATAGGCTTATAAGCTGGACACGAGTTCTCTCACATTGACAGTGGCTTGACGAAAAATGCAGACTGACCCCTCACTCATCTGGTGCCTTCGGGAGGTGGAGATGTTTGAGATATATATCTCGAACTATCTACTTCTTTTGTAAGGTCTGATGGCGTAGTGGGTTAAAGCATACTAGTTATGCCAGCTACTGGAAGGTAGTTGTGCTTTCTGGGTTCGAGTCCCACTGGTGGGTGTTGTCCAAAGATTGTTAATCTTCACTTGTGGTTTATGCAAGTATAGGCTTATAAGCTGGACACGAGTTCTCTCACATTGACAGTGGCTTGACGAAAAATTCAGACTGACCCCTCACTCATCTGGTGCCTTCGGGAGGTGGAGATGTTTGAGATATATATCTCGAACTATATACTTCTTTTGTAAGGTCTGATGGCGTAGTGGGTTAAAGCATACTAGTTATGCCAGCTACTGGAAGGTAGTTGTGCTTTCTGGGTTCGAGTCCCACTGGTGGGTGTTGTCCAAAGATTGTTAATCTTCACTTGTGGTTTATGCAAGTATAGGCTTATAAGCTGGACACGAGTTCTCTCACATTGACAGTGGCTTGACGAAAAATGCAGACTGACCCCTCACTCATCTGGTGCCTTCGGGAGGTGGAGATGTTTGAGATATATATCTCGAACTATCTACTTCTTTTGTAAGGTCTGATGGCGTAGTGGGTTAAAGCATACTAGTTATGCCAGCTACTGGAAGGTAGTTGTGCTTTCTGGGTTCGAGTCCCACTGGTGGGTGTTGTCCAAAGATTGTTAATCTTCACTTGTGGTTTATGCAAGTATAG